>NW_010237798.1:0-40197 GCF_000690775.1 Eurypyga helias
AGCTGTGGCAGGACGGTGCTGTTATGTGTTTCTCTCTCGGGTGTTTCTGAGTGAAAATGCTGCGTGCTCGTATCTGGGGCGATGGTGGAAAGAGCGCAGTGATGGGCGAGGAGGGGGCAGGGGAGAGGCGTTCGTTTGTCGCGGCTTCCTCGCCGAGGCAGAGGGTGCTTCGGCCCCGCTTGGCAAGCGGGGTAAGCGCGGCACTTGTTAAGGGGCGCCGGCAGTCAGGTACAATCCGTGTTGTGAAAAACGGTGTGCCGTTGGCTTCAGGAATAGCTGTCTGCTGACAAGTTCTGAGATGAGCCTCATTGAAAACTAAGGGAAGGCATGTCTTCCGTTCATTTTTCTGGCTTCGCGTTCTGTGCTGTTGCCAACTGTTGCTTCATTTGGTCTCGTCTGAACACCCGCACTGACAAATTTTGATGTGGCTTCAAGTGCTGCTGCTGTGAGTTCTGCCAGTGGGGTGCTCAGGGCAGACGACGCTGGCGCTGGGCTGCCCTGGGCTGCCCCTGCTTCTTCGCCATCTGGGTGCTTGCTTAGGATGACAGCACAGAAGAAAACTGGAAAAGGAGATGTGATCTTGAAAGAACAACTGCTCAGAGACATTTAAGGTCTGATATCTCCTGTCGCGTGGTCTGGGTTTCAAGCTAGTGGTGGTCCACTTCTGGGGTTAATTGCTATTACAGTATTATCCTGTATTCGCTTTCTTTGCCCCATAGAGAGAAAAGTAAAAATGCGGTTAACCTGCAGGAATAGGAATTGCACTAATCACTTCTCCCCACTTTTATCACTGTAACCCTGAAGTTGCTTCCTCTTTGACTTACTGCGCAAACTTTTATGCAAACGTGCGTGTGGTATGTTCTTATCTGAGCTGAAGATGAGGTGCTAGAGCTGTCATAAATGGTAACTCTTCCTGCCCCGATTCCACTTTCAGCCTCCTGAATAAAATAATGTGTCATCCTTGGGGTGTTTCTACATTGCATTCAAGTAGGAAATGAGGTCACGTTGTGGGATATAATTTATGAACAATGAGCACAGCCTTGCCAGTGTCACCAGAATTATCCTGAGAGTGATTATCACCTGAAAGCTTGAGAGTGAGAGGCCAGAGAGAAGATGTACATTGAGGTATCTTTTCTGTCATACCATTATGGACTTTTCATTAAAAAAGAAGATGAAAGGGATTTTCCTGCTGGAAAAGGAGACAACTTCTCTATTTTGGTACTCAAGAGAGGAACCTGATGTTGCTTAACTCTCAGCTGCTGGAGAATTGAGCTTCTGGTCTGGTGAATTTTAACACTTTACAAATATTGACAGCCTATGAGAGAGGTGGGCAAATATCAGTGCTCCGGTTTGTTTCAAGGGGTTTGCAAACGGCACTCGTTCCTTGGTCTCTGTCTATTGTTGGCTTCATGCCAGGCTTCCTCTTGTGCTGACTGCACTGTCCCTCCTTGTGATCACAAGCTGACAGCCTGGCTGCAAGCAGCTATGCTTGACAGAGGCGACAGCAGATAAGGCAGCGTTATTCCGTAAAGCTTTGTGTTCACTGGGCTGCAGTTCCCAACAGCGCAGCTGTATCGGAGTTTGAGGATTGATGTTTGATTCATTGAAATCCCTGAAGAGATAACGACAAATCATATGTCCCATGGAGTCAAAACTGAGTGCTTTCCTTTGGGACTGTGTTATATTTCCTTATTTTAGTGTTATTTGGCTAGTTAACTTGTTACATCTACTGTAAGAACAGATGAGTTTCTGTCTAGAATATGTAAGGTTTTGGTTTTGCATCAGATCAGTATCTTTGATTTCATTAAGAACTGTGATTCGAAGACATTTTCACTCACGTGAGGTGCTAGTTTGAGTTAAGCCCCAGGTGTGATAAAGCCGTATGTTAAATCTGCAATTAGTCATTACATAATCTCACAACAGTTACATAAATGTGTGCATCCTATAGAGCGAAGGGGACCCAGAGTTGTATTCAGTGTCTGAAGCAGCATGCTGTGCAACAGCTTGCATTTCTGGAAGATTCCCACAGCTCTGCAATAGATGTTCTGTGTTAAATGTGAATGTTTTGGGATGTGCACATCTCTGGAGCTGAAGAGGTGATTCACACTTAAAGCTCTCTGAGGAGTGCCAGTAGCAGCTTGACTGTGATGCAGTTTCCCTCTCTGGAACTCATGTGGTTCACCAGAAATTGGGCCTGACTGACTTTACAAGGCCCCTTGAAGTTCCAGGTGAAGATAGTGCGAAGGAAGGCTGCAGAAATACTGTGGCGCTTCACAAATGATGGTTGTAGGATGTGTGGGTGTATATCCATGTCAGTTTTGATCTAGTGAGGAAGACACAGGATTTGGCACGTGCCACTGACTGATGCAACTAGAGTCAGTTTTCTGCATATTTATTTAAGTCCTGAATTATAAAATGAGGGCAGGGGCACTTCTATATTTTGTAACGATTTTATGAGGAGAAATAATAATTTTAATGCAGAGGGAAGAGAGGTGTATAATTTAGGCACAATTTTGTTTTAAAAGTATGGGCTTGTGATAGACTCGCTTATAAAGGCTTGGTCTGTGCAAGCAAAAAGCTTGGATAGCTCAAACCACTTTCCAGGGAAGAAAGAGAGGAATGAGATGTTAGAGTGGTAAAGGTTTATATAACTGTATGTAGGCTGTGGCTTTTGTAAGTAAGAATATCAGGAAACAAATTTTGTCATTAGTACTGACATGGTGGTAAAAAAGACGGTCTCGGGCAGGATTGCATAGGGGATGAGAAGGAAGGACAGAATTTAAGGATAGGTACAGCCAAAGTAT
This sequence comes from Eurypyga helias, assembly GCF_000690775.1. Classification (NCBI taxonomy): domain Eukaryota; kingdom Metazoa; phylum Chordata; class Aves; order Eurypygiformes; family Eurypygidae; genus Eurypyga; species Eurypyga helias. The sequence continues at coordinate 2,805 of NW_010237798.1, forward strand.
ACTTCCACTACAGATCAAATGTTGCGTTTGGTTAAAAAACCTTCACGTCTGTCTTAGTGTTGGAAAAAACCCTCACTGGAGCAGGGAGTAGGTTGAACATGTTGGATTGCCAGGAACCTTACCTCTATGCAGTGCTGCAACCTTGATTTTGAGGTGGGGCTGCACCAAAAACCTGCTTTTCGCCTTGCAGCTGGTGTAGAATGTGGCTGGCTTCTTTCAAGAATTCAGCGTTGGGAACCTACCTCTGATCCTCTTTCAGAGGTTTTACATCTACCTTAAGCTTTTCTAGTAGAAGAAATGGTTTGTTGTCTGCTTTATTTTTTCCATCTTTCTGTGGCAGATAATGCTTTATGTATCATAGAATCACAGAATGGTTTGGGTTGCAAGGGACCTTAAAGATCACCCAGTTCCAACCCCCCTGCCATGGGCAGGGACACCTTGCACTAGACCAGGTTGCTCAAAGCCACATCCAGCCTGGCCTTAAAGACATCCAGGGATGGGGCATCCACAGCTTCTCTGGGCAACCTGTGCCAGTGCCTCACCACCCTCTCCGTGAAGAACTTCTTCCTGACATCTAATCTAACCCTCCCCACTTTCAATTTAAACCCGTTACCCCTTGTCCTGTCACTACAGACCCTTGTAAAAAGTCCCCCCCAGCTTCCTTGTAGCCCCTTCAGGTACTGGAAGGTGCTATAAGGTCTCTCTGGAGCCTTCTCTTCTCCAGGCTGAACAAGCCCAACTCTCTCAGCCCATCCCCATAAGAGAGGTGCTCCAGCCCTCTCCTATGATCATCTATAATATAAGTATCATCTATAATATAAGAAAAATACAACCTTTAAAATAAGCCTTAATTGGAATGAGACTCCTGTGCCTTGAGAGAAGAGGTAGCCAAGGCTACTGTCCAGATTTGGATGTTGCAGTCTAGGTGAATTACAACAGCATTGTAGGATTGCTTATTAAAAGCCTCAGGCATGATTAAAAGTAGAGAGTCCAAGTGTTTATGCTACATGTGAATATGTGTATACTGAACACCAGGGTGTTAAATAGAACATACAACATCTCACCTTTGCTCTGACTTGCTGTACTTGCTTATTTACCTGGCTGTTACGAGTTCTCCATTCCCTGAGGATAGGATGCAAAGAAGCTGGGAAGACTCTTAAACCAGTCATTAACTTGCACACATCTATCCATTGTGCTGTACAAAGCACTGGTTTGGGAATTGGGAATCTCAGCTTTGCTGCTGATACGGCTTACAGCAAATCAGTCTGCCTTTGCCTCAGTTTCTACCTCTACAAAACGGGGTACGTTATCTTTACTTCCTTTCCAGAGTACTTTAGGTCTTAGTCATAGCAAAGTAGTATCTGTAGAGTTAGCTGACGGACTGCAGATGCTTCAGAGCCATATCACCACAGCCTTATCTGCTTCTGGCAAGACCTTGCTGTTGACCACTGAGTATTGCTGTTTGAGTCCTCTCTCTTTGTCTGATTTGCGGACTTTACATGTTTACTTGGGTATAGAACCTGCTGTGTTATAGTCAGCCCTTCCAAGGGGATCGCTGGTAACGAGTAAAGATCAGGAGTAACATGGCATATCTGTGGTACATAATTTAGTGCATACTTCCATGCCACTGTTACAGGCCTAAAGAATTGTATGTAGGAATATGGTTAAGGAGTAGTGTATTATTAGTGTATTATCTTCATCTGTATCACAAAGATGATCAGAGGGCTGGAGCACCTCTGCTGTGATGAAAGGCTGCAAGAATTGGGCTTGTTCAGCCTGGAGAAGAGGAGGCTCCGAGGAGACCTCATTGCAGCTTTCCAGTATCTGAAGGGGGCCTACAAGGGTGCTGGGAGAGGACTTTTTACAAGAGCCTGTAGTGATAGGACAAGGGGTGATGGGTACAAATTGAAATCAGGGAGGTTTAGATTAGATATCAGGAAGAAGTTCTTCACAGAGAGGGTGGTGAGGCACTGGAACAGGTTGCCCAGAGATGTTGCGGATGCCCAATCCCTGGATGTCTTCAAGGCCAGGCTGGATGAGGCTTTGAGCAACCCGGTCTAGCGGAAGGTGTCCCTGCCCATGGCAGGGGGGTTGGAACTGGATGATCTTTAAGGTCCCTTCCAAGCCAAACCATTCTATGATTCTATGATTAGATTATTGGCCACGGTGTCATATGTGGATCCCTTGCTAACTGGAAAGCGTGTCATTAGCACACGATACTGAAACACTGGGAGAGGTCAGAGTTGCACCAAGCAAGGTACAAGCTTGAAGCGTGATAAGGTGATTTGAGCTATGTTTCTCAAAGGTAGAGAGGGCCTTGACAAATGTTTTTATGCCAGGGTAGAGAAGCTGCAATTCCTGGTCAAATTTATCTTCCTTGTCTGGCACTCATGTTCGTCTAAGGCCTGTTTCTCTTGTTACTCCCTGATAGATTAAGAGGGCATAAGCTTAGACTGTAAAACAAAATGAAAGCAAGGGGGTTTGGGTGTGTGGAGAATGAGTCAGTAGAAGGATGTACAAAAAAAGAACTGATACTAATAGACTATGAAAATTTTTCCTTGCAACAATTATAGATGAATATGAGTACGATAAATTTGCATTTCTCTCAAATTAGAGGATTTTGTAACCCTTGTCACTCGCCTCTAGGAAAATAGATATGTGGTGCACAGTAACTGAGGGAGCATCTTTTTGGGAGAATAGGAGAACAGTTTCAGGCCTGTTGGACTTGAACTGACAGCAGGATATTCACAAAAGTGATCTTGGAGACAGGCTCGAATGATGGTTTAAGCACAATAAGATACATCTGGATTAGAAAGGGAGATCTATGGCTCATTTATTTATAATCGAATAAGTGCTTATGAAAATACGCAGGTAGATGATGCGGGGAGACAAAGGAGGAACAAGGAAGGAGCCCTATAAGTACCTGCAGAAATTTAGAAGGATCTTCCCATTTAAATATTATAGGAACAAGTAGAGATGGGAGGAGAATTATTTATTTATTCTAAAGGATGTCTAAATCCTATAATAATAACAATAATAATGGCTTGTGTTTATCTCCTTTCCTTCCAATGGATTTTTTGCTTTTTGAATGCCCAATCTACATTTAGTTTTAATATTTCAGTGTTAACCTCAAATTTGGGAAATTTTAGTCTTTACAAATTGTCTTTTTGAATTTTGTGGACTTGTGAGAAGAAGATGAGTGAAGATGATGTGTGTATGGAATGATTTTTCAGCATTCTTCTTTCTCAGAGTTGCTTCTCTGTAGCTACTTACTATGTGTCTCATTATTTGTTTGTAATGCATGTGTAAGTGTGAAGTCTTCTGTCAGCAAGCCCGATAGCAGAAATACGTACAAACACAGTTTTGAAAGTTAATAAATACTTTTTTCCCTCTCTTTTACAGATGAGATCATTTCAAGCTCTTTCTTTGGAAGAGGTGGTAAAAGGAAATGGATAACTATTCACACTTCAGTACAAAGAACCTCTCATCTTCAGCTAATATGTCTGTTTCTTTGCCTGGACAAGTTGGACTCAATACCACCGGCAGTCCTCCTTCTATGTCAATAAGCAGGCTGTTCCCAGCCCTGTTAGAATGCTTTGGAATAATTCTTTGTGGCTACATAGCTGGAAGAGCCAACATTATCACAACAACTCAGGCCAAAGGACTGGGAAATTTTGTGTCCCGCTTTGCACTCCCAGCTCTGCTGTTCAAAAACATGGTGGTACTGAACTTTTCTAATGTGAATTGGTCCTTCCTGTACAGTATCTTAGTTGCCAAAGCTGCTGTGTTTTTCTTAGTCTGCGTTTTAACGTTGTTGGTAGCCAATCCTGAGAACAGATTTAGCAAAGCGGGTTTGTTCCCTATTTTTGCTACACAAAGCAATGACTTTGCACTGGGATATCCAATAGGTAAGTAGTGCCTTATGCTTTCTTCTTTAAAACTATTTTTCAGTGTTCTAGATGTGTTTGTTTTTATTTTTCCATAATTTGAAATGGACTTCTGAACTGAACTTGGGAGCTACCTGAGCCATTTCTCAGGTCTTGTTTTTTGACCTTGGATCATGTAAGGGAAGAAAACTGTCAGCTGGTATGAATGAGACACAATTTAAAACAATCCAATTACTGTTGTCTATTTGATCTTGTCATGTTAAAGTAAATCAGGTGGAAAAAAAAAGACATTAAAATATAATTTCAAAATCGGTATACATTACCTTACAATTAATGCAGGTTAAGAATGCCCTTCTGGGAAGTTGCAGGAGTTTCCCTCAAGACCAAAATTCCCTGCTTTGCAAAGTATGAGCCTCTACCTGCGGCCTCTGAAATAGCTGTAGTGGGTTTTTTGCTAATTCAGCATTACCTCTTGGTTTAGCTCAAAGAAAACCTCTCTCCAGGATGCTGGTGCCTACATTGGTCGGTGTGGAGTGTGTGAGACAAACTTTGAATCTGTTCAAAATAAACTTCTCATTTTTGTGGTACTTTACATAATTTATGTTGCCAGTCATGTTTTATTCCTTCATCTTTATTCTACTGTGGCCGGTAGACGTGCTTTAGGACATAGTCTTGGAAGAAGTCCGTCTTTTATAAGCAGGATTGCTGCGTGATTTGTGGTAACTCGCATTCATGTTATCTCCAATGGGAATTTTATGCGGCTGTGGTGCCATTCTTGGGATGTGTAACTAACCACCAGTCCAGTGGAGCTAAAAAGCAAACACACAAAACAAAGAGGTATTCAGAGTATAACTTGTATAGCTGTGTGCTCTTGTTCTGGTAAGCCTCAATTCTGAATTCCAAGCAATATCAGTTATTGAGCTTAATTCTATCCCTGTCTGCAAGATTATTGTTTTCTTTCCTTTTGTAAGGGAAGATTTTTTTTTTCCCCCTTTTTCCTTCTTGTAGGTTTTCTTAATGATATGCTAATATACTTCTAGCCATACACACTGTGACACTTGGGAAGGGATGTGGATTTGCAGTAGGTTTCTCACAGCGGCAGTGCTTTTTACCTGCCTGGGGAGGCTCTTCTGTGCCAGTGCAGCTTTCAGTGCTGCCTCTCCCCAGGCTGACCCGTGTGGCTGGTGTGGGAATGCATGCTGCAGGTATCAGGATCTTCAAAATACACCCCGAGTGGTGGAAGGCATGTGGAGAGGATGCCTGGGCTATGCTTTATTCGTTTGCTGTGCCTCTCAGATTCTCTTGAGGTCGCTCTTATCATCCAGACAAGGTTAAGAACAAAAAGTGAAAGCAAGTTTGTTCTAGCAAAGCAAAAAGCAAGATATTTGATTACCAAATTGAAAATACAGTTACCAAAGAGAAGCTTAAACATGCAATTCCAGATTATAGGGAACAACAAGGAGCTCCATATTTTAGATTATTTCAGGAGTTGGCAGTTTTATTCTCCCTGTTCCAGGGCAACATGCTCAGGAGAATCTTTAATCTTTCTTACTCTCCAAATTGGCTGGATATGCATAAAAATGTAGACAAATGCAAACTTCTTCCTCCCTAGTGAAAATACCCTGTTTTCCCTCAGTTGCATCTCCTGAGAGTTATTCCTCCTGAGAGAAATCAGAAGTGATCACAAATAAGGCTGTGAGGATTGTCTTTGATTAAAATTCCAATTAAGGTTTCTCTTTTTTTCTGTTGGAGGCTGTCTGAACATACTTCCATTGTACCTTTCTAGGTAAAACATTCTTTCTAATGTCAATAAGTTTTTGTCAAATTGCATTTTTCTTCAAGTGTTTCACTATTTATAAAATATGATTCATATTTCTTCTATGTACGGTCTAGCCAGATGCACAACACTTAGTTCATTAAGAGCATTACTGGAATACTTAACACACCAGTAACACTGTAGGCGCTTAAGGGTTGTAAATTTCTCAGAGCTGTTTGTTTCCTTTCCGTTCTTTCCTCTCTAAACTTTCACCAGTGTTTGGTTGGTGCTGTCAGGCGTGCAACCATCTTACTGGTAGGGGCTTCTCTGAAGTGTTTGCAGGACTAGGAAACCACGAATGCCTTGCTTGCTTCTTTTTATGGATGATGATAGGTAGTGTTTTGAGCAAATCCTGACCTTTTAATGGAAATAGGGTTTTAAAGGCTGGTATGAAATTTGTAAAGGAAAAAAAAATCAGTATTGACAAATCTCTGTGTTATAACATTATTTAAAAAGGCATTTTGAACCCTTAAATAACACCCTGAGTTTTTATACTAGGCTTTTTTTTTTTTTTAATAAGCACTAGGATTTTTTTTGCTGTTGAGCAAAGATTTGCACATAGGAAAATGAAAATACAGGTTAAATTTAAAAGGTCATTACTCTCTTTTCTCTAGTCACTACTGTGGCGGTTCTACACTACGAAGTGATGTTGGTTCAGAGTGAAAAGGTACAGAAATTTGCTAGCAGACCCCCTGATGAAGATAGTATTACTATGGTAGAAAGCTTTGTTTGGTCTTTATTACTAGGTGGGATCTGGTGCTGCATTGTTAAAGCATAGGTGTAGCAGGAGTGTGGTGTGGGTGATGGTTCAGTTACAGTGACTTCAGCGTTTCCAATTGTACTAAGCATGAACAACTAGTGTGGGATTTAGATGTAATTTTGAGCAGGTGGATCAGGGAAAATTGATTGGGTTTTTAAGAATTACACTATCCTTAATTTCATTTTTTTATGATCAGCAAGCAGGCACCTTGATTTAAATAAAATTTTTCATGGGAGATAGTTGTGGATTATTTTCACTATCTTAATGATTCCTTAAGGGTGATTTCGTGTTTTTTTTTTTTCCCTCACTGACTCAACAATCTACACTGGTTCTACTTTATGCTACCCAGGAAAATTCATCGTGACTTCACACATCAGTTAAATTGCTTATAGAGCTTAATATATTGTATTCAATATACAGTTTCTCTTTGCCAAAAAATAGTGATTTATTACACTTTTCACCCAGACATTATTTACATGTGACTTGAGTTACATTTGATTGAAATGGGCATTCTGTATAAAGCAGCATAAACGCATCACTCTAAGGCTTGGGGTTTTAGAAAATTTTGACTTATATAAAAAGTGTCCAGCATGTTTAAAGTAGGTGGGGTTTTTAATCAGACTATATTTATTGTTTAAAACTGGCTTGTTAAATGCAGTAACTAACCACAAACTTGGTAGTTCTGTTCAGAAGTCTGTTCAGGATTTTAGGACAGGTGGCTCTCTTGTATACATACTTTAATCATGGCTTGTTAGAGAAAAAGCACCTTTAGCATGTTTTCTTATATACTGGAAATCAACTAATTGCAAATGTCAGTTTATTCCATCTAAAGAGGAGCCTGTTTATAGTGCATGCTGATTTAGCACTTAATAGATTCTTTCAGTCCAGATGCTTTACTAAGTATGAAGGTAAAAACCTGCATTTTGAAAATGATAGTCACAAGGGAAAAGTTTTTCAGAAAAAGAACAGGTTTAGATACAGGGAAATGGAAATACCTGCAACACTTGGCTGCTTGGTGATCTTAAATTTAACTTAGTACTCTTAAAATACTGAAAAATCCCATAGAAAGGTCTGGTAGGTGTATTTATGTAATAGTGCTTCCTTTTTGTATATATTCTTTGTAGTACAAATAGAATTGCTTCTGCCTGGGGAATAATGTGTTTCTCAGTAACCTGGGTAGGAAAACTTAAAATGGAAAGCATCACTTTGCATATTTCTGAAAATTATTGGAAATAATAACATTATAAGGCAGGTAAAAGGCAAATGTTGTCTTTGGAAAGATAACATGGCATACTTACACAGATAAGCTCTGTATTGTTAACCAGATAAACAGCAATTTTGGCAGATGTAATTATTCATTTAATACGTACATAGGAAATGCAGCAGTATAGACCTAGAAGTTTTAAAATAATTTCACTTGAATTCTTTGTTTACAAAACTCATTTAAAGCGCAGACATGAAGCAGTGGTGGCAATTTAAACATGATTTTAAGGCTTATGTGAGAAAGTGCTTCAAATGCATAATTTCTCCTTTTCCTTTTCTGAAGTGCTGTTAGCACAGACGTGAGGTAATAAGCAGTGCTGCCTTGGCTCAGAAGTACGCGGCAGCAGTGACAACAAACGCTCGTGATTTGAAGTGCCTTCAGGCACCAGAACTACAGAGATAACTCTTGTCCTGAGCAGTCCCAGAAAATGAACTAATAATTATGTGCTAATTTATTTTTTTTTATTCGGTTGTTGCTTTGCTGTGTTGTATGGAATCAGTAGAAAGATTACACCTGATTTATCCACTGAAAACCAGGAAAACTCCAGAGATGTGAGACTCCCCTACGATGAGAAGCAGCTCGTGTCCTGCAAGGGTGCATGTAATTCTCCACAACCCTCACTTGTCTGGGGAAAAAAGCAATTCAGCAAAAAAACCCCAAGTTTTTTCAGCATTTGGGATGACTCAAAGGGCGTGTGGGATTGTTATATCATTTTCTTTTTTTCCTGTAAGTGTTGAATATTCATAGAAACATGAAATAGTGTTGGGTAGGTAATCTTTGATCTTTAATGTGTTCATTAGATGACTGTGGGCTAATGGTGATTGGGGGTACTTCTCTTCCTATGTCATATCGACTGTAAATGCAGTTACCTCTGACAGATAATGAAATAATTTTTCTCTAGTTTTTAGACAACAAAGCTTAATTTCAATATTGATGTCTTTTTGTACCGAAATGTTATCACTCATCACTTTTCATTTCCTGTCTTCTAGTTGAAGCTTTATATCAAACCACTTACCCAGAATATCTCCAGTACATTTACCTAGTGGCTCCAATATCTCTTATGATGCTAAACCCTCTGGGGTTTATCTTCTGTGAAATCCAGAAGTGGAGGGATAATCGCACTGTGGCACACAGCAAAATCAAAATAGTGGGCCTAGCACTCCTTCGAGTTTTGCAGAACCCAATCGTATTCATGGTCTTCATAGGAATTGCCTCAAACTTTGTTCTTGGTCAGAAAATTCCCGAATACCTTGAAAACTTCCTTGATGGACTTGGCAGTTCATTTTCTGGCTCCGCACTTTTTTACCTTGGACTAACTATGGTGGGACAAACCAAAAAACTGACAAAGGGTATGTTTGTTGCACTGATCCTTCTCATCACAGCTAAACTGTAAGTTCAATTTATGTACTCTTATAATTTTGTTCTCTAGATGTTTTAAGCTCTGAATATACTGATCAGGTGGCTTTTCTCCCAAAATCATTATAGTGATGGTATGTCTCACTACCAGTATTTTGGGTGAGTGCTTACAAACCCTCATAGTACACAGTTGCTAACTTTTGAAAGAAATTTTCCACACCACAAACCTGTTCTCAGGTTCTGCAGAGAAAAAAATTCAGGGGCGCTGTGGCTTCGTGGACTGCCTGCAGGCTGTTTGTCACAAATTGGGCGTTTGGGGAATTACTAGCTTAAATTAAAATCTACTAGCTAAATAGGTAAACAAGAGTGAGTTTAAGTATTATTTGATTAGTATTTGTATTTTCTTTGGGTTACACAATACATCTCTAAATGAGTTGGTTTTCCTTGCTTTGCCTATGAATCTTTGAAACTGCTGTATTGGAAGAGTTTAAAAATGGTCACTTCACACCCCTGAACTGTACGACTTTTAACCATGAATAAATGACAGTTTGTATTTAGAAGTTATGCTGTCATTATCTTCCCTTCACTGTGTCTCAGTTAGTGGTGAACTAAATATTTTATTTGCTACAGAGCTACAGTTAACGTAATAGAAAAATTGGTTGGCGGTTAAGTTTATACTGTAAAATTTGGAGGTGCATTTGAATATGAGTGCAGCTAACTAGCAAACCTGGTTTGTAAACCAGCTCAATGGCAAATTTTGTAAGAACATGAGAAAAAACGGTTTGTAACGTTACCACTTTGCTTTACTGGTGAGTTTGTGTAATTAGCCTGTGAAAGTCTTGCACAGTAAGTCTGTGTGAGATCTGGGGTGTTGCTAAAGGCGAACAGAATAGTATTGATGCAGGGTGGTGTTTTTCCTGGCCAAAACGTTCAGAATGGGATACGTACGCTTGAGCCGTCGTTATGTTTCAGACAGCTTGCAGAAAGGTGCTCCAAGTTTCCAAGCTGCTGACTGCTTATAGTTCCTATTATTTTAACAGTTGAATAATGGGGGTGGTGTTTTATATTTTACCTTTCTAAATCTGAGGTTTATACAAAGAATGTGCCTGCACAATCAGAGAATGTGCTTACAACCAGAGTTTGTTGTTGTTTTTACCTTTTTTCTGTGTATGGGTTGTTTTGGTTTAACCTGTGACAAAATTTTTAAGCAGATAAACGTCATGGTAACAGTAAAGGCAATCATTCAAAGTGATGTCAGTATTTTGCTTTTCATAAATAGTATTCAAATAAACCTTAAATTTCCTTTCGGTTCATTTTTCTGAGTAAAGAAGAGTATTGCTGTAGCTTGAGTAATATTTTTTAATTGCTCTTCCCCCCTCTCTCTTTTCAGACTTATGATGCCATTTCTCTGTAGAGAAATGGTGGAGCTCTTGGACAAGAGTGACAACGTAGTCAACCACACCAGTTTATCAAACTATGCATTTCTTTATGGAGTTTTTCCAGCAGCACCTGGTGTCGCAATATTTGCAAGTCAATTTAATATGGAAGTAGGAATTGTATGTAGCTAGCTTTTCCCAAATGTGTACTAACTGTGAGCTTAATTTTGTTGATGAAATACTTACTTAAGTAGGCTTGATGAATTTTGCTTTTCTGTAATACAGACTCCTTAGATTTACTTGTACTCCCTAGATATGAAATATAAATTATATTAATTAATTAAGCAAAGAACTCTTTCCTGCTGTCTCAAGTGTCTTGATGGTGTATGTTCATAAATAAGTCCTCACACTTTTCTAATTCATGACTCTAGTGGGAAGAAGTAGGATAACTTTAAATATAAAGAACTTGCATCTTCTGTTCTGGTTTTTGGTTTTTTTCACAGATGTTATCTCTGAGCTACTCTTTTTGTAGGAAAAAGCAGCAATGATGTTACTGGCTTCAGTAAGAACAGTGCTAGATTGATGCTGAAAATTTAGGGAAGAACCGCTTTAACTGATTCTGTTGTGTTGCCGTTCAGTTAAAGCTTGTGATAGAAATGCATCTCACTTTTATAGTAGAGAGCATTGATTATCTTTTCAACTTAAAATACAAGTTTTATAACGGTTTCCTTTCTTCCGCTTGAAGTGACATGAAAACATTCCTGTTGACTTACATTGTTTTTCATGTTATCTATTCTTGGTTTGTTTAGTTGGTTTGGGGATTTTTAAAGAAAAGGGGGGAAAGGACACTAAAAGTAAGATACACAAGATACAATTTTATGTCCACCAATCTCAGGAAAACAGAGATCTGTAGTGCCTCTGGTCTGAGTAACAATTCACACACTTCCATTACTGTGCAAATCCCTGAAAGCAGACAGACAGTGAGAAGCCAAAATAGAAATCACTTAAATGTAAATATATATGTTGTTGTCTCACAAATTGGTGCATATTTGTATTTGCATAACTACATATTTTCTTATTTATTTACGGTGTGAATCTTTGCATCCAAAAGTACATTGTGACATTGTAAATCCACCCCTTGACTGTAGGCATTACTGTATTTGACATCCGTGAAAAAGCTCTGTAAGAATTTGCAGTAGGGAACCCTCTATTCCTACTGTTTCAGAATCTTGTTGAAATTTTCAGTTTAACTCTATGTATAAGGTTATTTAGAATTTGAGCCAGAAAGTATCCACTTGTTACAGAAACAACTCAGTGATTTGTTAAAGGTCTGTGTGTATTTAATTTTAAGATACAGTTTTGCCAGGGGTTATATTTCTGAAAGCAGATTATCTAGCTTGAGTCCTGATTAACTCTGTTCTTGTTTCTATTTGACTCGTTTTGCAGATTACCTCAGGCATGGTGATCAGCACTTTTGTGTCTGCACCTATTATGTATGTTTCTGCATGGCTGTTGACCATTCCATCAATGGACCCCAACCCACTGGCATCCGCACTCCAAAACGTTAGCTTTGACATAAGCATTGTCAGCCTCATTTCTCTGGTAGGTGTTGGGAAGTGAAATACAAAAGCACGCTGTCACGTCAGGGTAGTGTTAGTACATAAGCAGCAAATCAAGTCGTGGTAAGACGTATCCTGTTGCGGAAGGATGAGGGAGGAGTTAAAAATTTTGATTTAGCAGTGGGTGAGCTGGAAAGCTGCACTGTGGAGAAAGATGGGTAAGTGAGTTAGAGCACTAGCACAGGACTTCAGAGTTTGTCCTTGTGGGTGTTGGGGTTTTTTTTTGGATTTGGATTTGGTTTGTTTTAATGACAGGGTGTGGGGGAGTAACAGTACTAGCTTACACCACAGGGAATAATTACATCAAGCCATGTGAGGTGCTCAGATATCACAGTAATGGAGGCTGTGTACAAACTTCAGATCCAGAAATGTCAGCGAATATTTAATAAAGTATTAATGAAAATGTTTAGCTTGGAAGTTTTAATTTAGCTCTCTCAAATTCATCTTCTAGAAATTGTGGGTGCACAGTTCTTACAAAGGGGGTTGATAATCCAGAAGTCCAGTGTGAATTGTGTTTTGGCTTTACAAAACAAAAACAAACAAAAAGAGTTTTGTTTACAAACAAAACAGATTTTGTTTGTTTTGTTTGCTTTTTTAAAATAAAAACATCCATGTTGGAGGGAGTTGGAATTTTCTTAAGCTTTTATCTTACTGAAGACCTCCTGTCTTGAAGCTGGGCCTCAAGGGAAGCCACAAGTGAACGCTGCCTCTTGCTGTCAGAGATCATTTTGGGAAGTTCGTGAGGGGTGATGGAGTTTGAAATTCTAAATTGCTAGGCTACTCTGGTCGTTTATGTCCTGAGGAACAATCAGGCTTCTGCGCAGTAAAGGTTCTCTGGAAATCCTTCACCATCTCATGAGAACGCAAAGATGCTTTTGATGGCCATAGTTGCTGAGGCATAGACTGGCAGGAGATGGTGCAGAGCTGACTACGGTAGCCATGTTGCTAAGAAACTTTTCAAGAAGGTTTGTTGTGTATTTAATTTCACCACAGTCTGACAGAATGCTTATCTGGTTCTTTTGGGTTTTGTTCTACTTTTAAATTAATTGGGTTTTTTTGTTTGTTACAGATCTGGTCTCTTACTGTTGTTCTTCTGAGTAAGAAATACAAACAGCTTCCTCATATGATTACAACACATCTGCTTGTTGCTCAGGTCAGTAGTGAGAAGAATGCTGTTGTGTGAGTTTTGGGGTTTTTTTAAGTCTTCTAACATTTTTACAAGTTTGGTTTCTACAGTGGTACCTTTGTAGCCATCTGTGGAGGGCAGGAGAATCTAATGTGCAACTTGTCTAAGCAATTTCTGTGCGTTAAAATATACCCTCTAAAAAATGATGGTTGGTGATGATGATGGTAGTATGGTTTTCATACAGAACTATAAGCAGTGAGAATGGGGAGTGGCTTCTGAACTATATTTTTACCATTTTAAGTTACTGCCTGATACTGTTGAGTGCACTTCTGCATCAGTTTATGCCAATCTGCCGTCAGCAGTGCCAGAACCAGCAGCAGAGTGTGGTTGACTCTGGTGACCCGATTCACAGGGCTAAACAGAAAACTTATCCCCATGCTGGTTTAGCTCCCTGAAGTGGCTCGCTGAGGGATCAGACAGGTGCCAGTGCTGATGCAAGGAAGGGGTGTGGGAATGCATGGCTGGTGGCTAGGGAAGGGCAAAGCCAAATATCTCTGGATTAATTTTAATTGTTATTTAAACTGACTGTAGACTACATGTTCCCTCTGCCCTTGAAGTCAACGGCACAACCGCTGTTGAATTCAGTGAGAGCAGCCTGTGCTTGTAATCCATGTGTGGTAGTGCTTTCTGAAGTGTTCTGTAGTTTAAACCAAAATATATATCTGTATTGATAGAGTAAACTCTGAGATCTGATCACGGAGTCACATTTGAAAAAAAAAGTCATGTATGAGAGTTGCAGGTGCTTCTTGTCTGTCACAGCAAAGTTAGCTTTCATCTTAAAAAGATTTTGAACTACTGTATTTCTGTTTCCCTAATATTTCAGCCTATCTTTTCAGATTCCTTCCATACTAAAACTGTCACATATGCAGTATCTGAAAGGTGAAAACTTGTGTAATTCTTGGCTGAACAAACATCTGTTGACCTCAGCTTCATGTCCAAATCATTTTTGATTAAAGCTTTTGTTAAGTACAAACCATTTAATTTTACTTTATATAACCTTTATCTATCTTAAAATTTTTTTGTCTTTCCTTATTCCCAGTTTATCTGAGAGATATAATTGCTGTCAAAAAAACCCTCCTGAAGATAGGGTGCCATAGTCAGTGATGTAACTGCAACACTGAGTTACTGCTGCACTGCTTTACTGTTAGGAAAAACTGCCCGACTCATAAAATCACACTCCACTCAGTCTGGGGGTGGAGTTTCAAAGCTTATTGTAGCTATATTACACTGTGTCACCCTGCTTCCACAATTTAAATGATGACATCTTACCATTCTTTCCAGTTCATTGCCTGCATTGGAATGGTGGCATGGAATTTCATTGTTAAAGAAAAAGACATCACTATGCAGATCCTAGTATTTATATTCCTCTACAGCTCCCTTTACAGCACCTACCTGTGGACAGGTATGATTTTTCTAGACAGAATCTAGGTACTGTAATAAAAGATTAATGTACTGAAGTAATGTTGTTATATTCTTCAGAGTAATTGTTCCTTTTACTTGTACATAGTTCTAGAAATATGCATACTTACAGGCTATGTCAAGCTGCAGCACTAGCAACACAGGGCTCCGTGACAGACACTGCTTCTGCTCTTGGTAGCTTAAACCTAGGCAGGACTTGTCTTTGCTGCATACAGCAGCCTTGGTAGCTCATGACAAAAAGACAGGTACCTGCTCTCAAGGCAGAAGTGATTTGAAATAGAGTGAGTGTGGTGGGTTGGCCTTCAGCTACTCAAAATCTTATTGGCAATTTTTAATTAACACAGAGTTTAAGATTTTAATTATTCAGCATTAAGGAGATTTAACAACTTTGTGCCTCAAAGAAGTAGGAAATAGAGAATGAAGGGAAATACCCAGGAAACTTTAACATTTCTTTCCCTTGCCAGTTCTAATTTGTAGAAACAATGTGTGTTCTGCAGGTGTAGATGGTTAATGAAGGGATTGCTTGAAACAGGCAGAGTTGAAAGATGGATCAAGAAGCTTGCAGAACCTTACATGTGTGATTGAAAAAGAGTCTTTAGGTATTCAGGAAGCTTTTTATACCATTTTTTAGTCCAGATGCCTTAAGGCTTTAATTCCTGTGGTGTTCTTGGGGAGTAAGTTGTATTTGTGTTTAGCTGCAATAGGTAGCTCGTGAGTACAGCCTGACGTAAATACTAGCTTTGCTTCAGCATGAGGAATGGTGCTGAGTTGTGACTAGAACAGGCAGTTCCAGAAGATACTCCCATATGTAATTATGTATGTAAAAATATGTAAGACTTTCTTCTTAAACTTATTGACTTTATAAAGGGCTGGTCAGTTTTTAAGAAATGTTGTAACAGAATACACCATTATTTGTTGGTTACTTGTCAGTTGTTACAACAACCGCTGTTGATACCTTAAGGAATTAGTTACTTGTGTCTTAAATGTTCTTATGACATCTTCTCTACATATTTATACACATTCTGAGCATTTAGAAGTGGATGTTTAGTGTAAAATGTCCCAGAATTTCTTCAATGTTTCGTTATTAATGTGATTTCTTTAAAGATAATAGATGTTTCTCTATGAAGGTCTGAGAAGAGTATAATGGTTATTGATCAGTTCACATCATTAGTTTCTAGGGTCTGTATGTATCAGTTCCCTTTTTGATAATAAACAAGGCATTTTTGGGGGATTTTTTTGCAGGTTTTCTGTCTTTCTCTTTGTTCCTGAAAGGAAGAGAGAAACAGCAAAGATTCCTGTTGGATTTATTATCATAGCTGGATGGGGGTAAGTTAATTCAGATGTTTCCTTGTAGAATTAGTGGGAGCATGCTAAATATGTTACTTTGTTCGTATTTTGCTGTTTCAGAATCCCAGCACTTCTGGTGGGAATCTTACTAATTGTTGGTGAATGTAACAACACGAGTATTGACTCTGCCTTTTTCTATGGAAAATACCAGGTATGAACATGTTCTGTCCTCATCGCTTCAGGCTTTTGCCGTGTCCAGTATGTTGTTGAGAAACTGTGTTCTCTGTTTCCTTCTTATGTAAGTAGCTCTCAGTTGAAAAACAGGCTACCCTAACAACAGTATCATTATGGAATGCTTGTAGATTGATACAAAAATGTATTTCTGTAATGAACCATTAGGAGAACTTGTCTGAACAAGGACCTTCATGTTCAGGCAGCTGTGACTAAGAAAAAGAGGGAGTAGGCTTCCCAAAGAAAAGGCTTAGGAGTGGTAATGAATTGCAGAGCCCTTTTCCTGGTGACTAATTTGCAGTCTTGCTTGATAATTATCTAAAATTGTTACCATCCAATAGCTAATTAATGGCTTTTGGTCTGTAATAGATAGAATCTACATTACACGTGTAGCAGTAAGTGCTTGCACTAGTGCACTTCTCTGCACGATCATGGGTTGAAAGTCCCTGAGCCTGAACTAGTATTTACCATTACATAGTTGTTCTCAGAGGAAGTGACGTGCAGTAGCGTAGATTTTTGTTGGGTTTTCCCTCTCTCTGTCTTAAGGGTAGAGAAGCTCTCAGGGTTATTCATGTGGCACTTTCACAAGTACTAAAATAGCTTCACAGTGGACTCTGGGTATCAGTGGCAGATGATTAGAAGGAGAGGTTAATTAATGGGATACTCCCCGTTGGAGAAAGCATGGAATTAGAGTTGTGCCAGAGGGTGACAAGACCACATTCCTCCTTGGAATTATAAGGTACCTGAACAGAACTTAAACTGGAGCACTAATGATCCTGAAAGGATGATGATGCAGTTATGTTTTCGGATTGCATGGAAAATAAGGGTCCCCACCTGGGAAGAAAAAAAAAGGCAAGCTGAGTTACTCAGACAAGGAAAATTAGTCTCAAGTACTGATTGCTCCTTCAGTGCCACAGGATCTAAGAGCAGCAAGTATAAAAACTGTCCTATTGTGTTTGTTAGTATGTTTAGGAAAGTGCAGAAGTTAGAAATACAGATATATGCAACTGTTTTCCTTTATTTTGTATTTAAGTGTATTTTTTGCTCTCTTAACAGATAATTACCACAGCAGTGATCCTGTTCATCAGTATATTGATGTCAGGTATCTCACTTATGTGCATGAACAGAAACAGGCAAGAGTCAAGCTATGAGGTATTGAACCCATATTCACCGCGTAGCCAGGTAGAGGAGGTTGAAGTGGAAGGGAGTGTGGAGAATCAAGTTTCAGCCACTGTGCCTCAGCCTTCTGCAGGATCTTCTCCGCAGCCTTCTCGAGGATCTTCTGCACAGCCTTCTGCAGAAAGAGGTGGGGAAAGTATTTTATTGAATCCTGAGCCATTTGTTACTTGACAGATCTAATGTTCCAAGTGTAATTCTGACCTGGGAAGGACAGTGGTATATACCTTCAAGTATTCTATTAGGGCAGAAGAAAATCTAGATGTAACTGCATAAGGATTTAGGTTCACGTCTCTAAGGAAGGTTTGATGGTTATTGTTGTAAGGGTGGGGGAAGTGGACAGGAAAAAAAGCATGTGTATGGTTTTTATGTAAGTGGTATCTTGATAAGGCTGTGATAAATGCAGTCCACTAGGTGTCTTAGATTGTTTACCTACTAAACTGTCTCTGAATGAATTATATGCCTGCAGCATTGCTACTCTAGGTGTTTCTAATCCTCCTTGTTTGTATGTAACTCTTCTGATCGCTTCCCGTGTGCTTTCCCTCTAGCTGAAAGTACTTGTGTTGCTTCCATGGTGGTAGTGCTGTGTTAAATATTTCTATAGCGCGTCTGTATATTAGTGTAACCTGTTTGCTTTCTCAGCAAATTGGAAAAAAATCTCCTTTCTTCTTTTGGGTTGTTTTTGAGCATAATAGTTAAGGCTATGTAGAATATGTTTTTATACTTGGAAAATAAATCATGGTAGTGAAGAAAGCTAACTATCCTGTTACTGTATCTACTTAATAGGTTGCTGTTCTTGTCAAACAACAAATGGTGAATTATCCTGTGCTAGCAGAGAGAGCAAAGCAGTGTCAAATGCTGGTGAAAGCAAGGTTCCTCCGATTGAGACAGGTAAAGCAGTGATGTCTCCTTGTTTTAATACTACAAACTCTTCCACAACATTTGTGTGTGTTGTTCTCACCGTGAAACTGTTTGGGCTGTTGTTCTCTGAACGCTTCTGCCTGGTAGTTATTAGTAATCTCTCAGTGAGGAAGATGGACTGTTGTTTTGGGTTGTTGTCTTTACCACTAAGCTACTTTGACACGTCCTTCTGAGCATTTAGACTTTACCTCTCCATCATTGCCTTGTTTGGACACTGAGAAGTTGAATACGTAATCCTACTTGGCCTCAAGTTTTCAACTTAAACATGCTTTTTTACATTCTCATACTCACATCATGTGTATTCTAACACGGCCCTTGAAGCCTTTGTTGTAATCGTGCACAGATTTTGAATGAGAAACTTTAGATGTAGAGGAGCAAGCACTTCCTGTAGATAAGATCAAATGTCTATGCTGCTGTTTTATCCGTGTCTAGGGGAGAGAGATGGAGAAAACTGCCTAAGGGGGCCTTAGGAGTCACTGGAAGAGAAAACATGGATCTGAGTGACTGTTCAGCACCTGATGGAAAACTGCATGCACAGCCCATTCTCATTGTTTATCTCTTTAAATAATCAAAGCTAGCTCCGGTGCAACCTTTCTTCACCCCCACACCCCCACCCCCACCCCCTGTTTTCTTTTTCTTGGGGTTTTTATTCATCTTTAACAAGGAAGTTCATATCCATATCCTTTGTTTAGATGTAACATAGCTGTCAACAAATCCATAAATATTTTACACTGAAACATACTTAGTTGTGTCACCTCTCATAAAATGCTAGTTTTCCACCAATTGCCAACTATTTTATCCATTCATTAATTCAGACAAGCATCGTAAGAATGTTTTCCATTGATGGAGGAAGGCCAGTTTAACTTTCTTATCCTGAAAGATAAGGTAGAAAATCTCTTATGATTAAGTTGAAAGTTTTTCGATCTACTGAGGGAACACTTCAAAACTATAAATCAATAAAAGCAAATTTTAATGGATACACTTGTGTAACTTTGGCTGCAATAATTACTAATCCTTCCAGTACTGAACTGCTGTGACAGGTTATCTGGTGCAAATACTTAGGTGCGTCCTTCCCAGCAAGATTTTCACTGCCATCTAGAGGAAGATATTCAGAATTCCTTAGAACTCTGTAGCTGGAAGACATGCATCCGTTCTCTTCGATAGAATGTGACAGTGTTCTGATATACCATGTTAAAAAGACGGTCACAGAACAGAAATAAATACAGTTGTTTTCTGATCTAGAGCTCAACAATGCTGAGATACAGAGTAAAAACATTAGAGCTGATGAAATATTTATTCTATTACCTGTTTTGAGAAAATGCTATTTTTTCATAGAATCACAGAAAGGTTTGGGTTGGAAGGGACCTTAAAGACCATCTAGTTCCAACCCCCCTGCCCTGGGCAGGGACACCTTCCACTAGACCAGGTTGCTCAAAGCCTCAGCCAGCCTGGCCTTGAACACTTCCAGGAATGGGGCATCCACAGCTTCTCTGGGCAACCTGTTCCAGTGCCTCACCACCCTCTCCGTGAAGAACTTCTTCCTGATATCTAATCTAAACCTCCCCACTTTCAGTTTAAACCTGTTACCCCTTGTTCTTTCACTACAGGCCCTTTTATTTCTAGTAATGTCTTATAAATGTTAACCTTAACATAAGTTTTCATTAAACCTTCGAAAGGAGAGTTCTGTTGCAAAAAGTTCCATCATTTTAGGAGCACATATGAACTACTGTTTCATTTGAGAACTGGTGTCTGAATGGGTTACTGTCAAAGATAATACTAAATTTTGTGTGTGACTTCAGTACAGATACTTAACTCAACAAGTTTCACTAACAAGTTTGTTCGTGGAGTCTGTGAGTTAGAAGCCTAATGAAAAATTCTGTTTTGTTTTTCAGCCGATCAGTGTGTGAGTCACTGCAGTGCTCAGACCTGCGTACTGGCTCAGGAAGAGCAGCTCCTACAGACGGGAGACAAGCAGCTGGCCAGACATGTGCTGCTGTGCTTGCTTCTTATTGTTGGCCTGTTTGCTGTAAGTAGGTTTTTTTTCTTCTCATGTTGTTTAACTCATTGAGGTGGAGTGATATTTAGGAAAGCTGTGTAGACAGTCCAGTAAAAATGTAACAGTTCATTAGATAAAAGACTTTATTTTATTTCCTTACTGGAAGGAGGGATATAATAAAATTAATATTTCTGTGCCACATCATAAATTAAAGGCGAGTTAAGATTGGTGATGTTAGTGAGCAAGTCACACTGGAGAACCCTAAAGGTGGGGGGTGGGGGGGAAGAATTATATTATTTGGTAATTAATTCATCACTACTGCACCTCCTCCCATTTTTCTTGAGAGCTAGTCTTACTCCTCAGACAGTAATCAGTTAAAAATACCAAGTGAATCCTCCTTCTGAAGGAGACTACAAAACTTATTTCCGTCTGATGGTGCCTGTATTCAGAACTTGGATTTCTTTTGAGGAGCTTTCGTAACGAAGAATAATGTAAGACTTCATTTGAAATGGGAAAATGCAGTTTCATTGCTTCTAGGGGTGGTTTGGAGGCGACGTAGCTAAGCTGGAGTTGCCAAGCGTCATAGCCGACTGGATCCCAGCTGTCAGGGTGGCTGCTCCTGTGCAGATGTGTGAAATAACAGAATGTGTTGCATTAGGGATATAATTTGAATTTTTTAACTGTGACAAAGCTGAATAACAACTCTCTCTAGTTGAATGGAATGCTGAAAGACCTTGTGGATGACAGTTAGGGAGGCAGTAAATGGAAGATACTATGGCACAAATACATAATACTGCACAGCAGGACAGTGTGGAGCAGCTACGTAGCGTAATAGTTACTACTGTTGCTTTTCAGGTCCTGTTAAATTACAAAGTGGGAGTTTTCCCTCTCTCAAATTTCCTGTACAAAATGTTCCACGCTAATGTACTTTTTACATCTTCTGTATTTAAGAGGTGTCCCAAATGTTAGCCCCCATTTTACTTGTGTCTGAATACTGTGAAACGAGACCAGTTACGTTAAAGAATTAGCCTTTACACCCAAAGGGGTTAACTTTTGGAGGTTTTTTCCTTCTTTTAGGAATCTAAAATAGCCTAAGGGGTATGTGCTTCAGCTTAACGCAATCTTAACTATGCAGAAAATGTGTAGAAAGCACTAGTCTCAGCTAAACAGGCCTAAAGACAAATACTGCAAATCTGTCTGGGCTAACATTGTCTGTGTTGGGTTGAATACCCAAGGCAAGTCGCTTACGTAAACATGTAAAAGGGCAGGACCTCTAGGCTGGTACGCTTTGCATAATTTTATTTAAAAACAAGCTTCCCACTCACCCCATCTATTCAATCTAACTAAAATGATGTGTTTTAATTCACCCTTATTTATCTGCATTGGAATCATTTGTTAAATCGTGCAGGAATCTGTTAGCATGGGAAGAGCAGGAAAGTGCTTTTGGTTTTGAACGGTCATGTTAGGTTTGTGGGTTTTCTTGTTGTTTCTTTTTTTAACAGAATCTTTCCAGCTGTTTGTGGTGGCTGTTCAACCAAGAGCCTGGAAGGCTGTATGTGGAACTGCAGTTCTTCTGTGCCGTGTTTAATTTTGGTCAGGTACTTAATCGATGTTCGTTCCAAAAATGACTTTGTTAGTGGGTGTTGCAGCACATGCTGTTACCAGCGCTGTAAACTGAAGTCCTCAAACAAAGTCACCAGCTCCTTATGTTGTTTTGCGTTTTCTTTTCCCCTCAAGATTTTCTTTTGCTTTGACAGCTTTTTTATCATACTGCACGTGTTTTACGTTCATGAACATTTTCAAAGGTACAGATGACAACTGAGTGCCTAATGCCTGTGGAAATCGAGTAGGATTTTAGCCTTGTTTGTACCAGAGATTTTCACTGAGGTCGCTGCTGTGGAATTACACCAGTATAACTAAATATGTGCAAGGTGACCACGTGGATACTTTAGCTATAAGGCTTTAAGATACTCTCTCTTCAGTTTCGGTTACAGCAGCCTTAACTCATAGCTAACAGGGAGAGGTATAATAGTTCTAGCTGCGCATAGCCTGTTCCAGCGCACGCTGACACAAGGCAGCTTTGGTATCTCTGAAGGTGAAGGTAGGGTAGTGTTAATACGCATATTAGAGGAATGTTTTACAGGTCCGTGGCCAGGTGTGCCTACAAGATGCACTGCAGTATCAAGTAATGATGATAGTTTTGATATAAAAGCAGCACAGAAAAATGGATTAACTAGAGAGCATTCTAGCATTCAAATTACTGTCAGTTCTTGTCATTAACAGAGACAAGAGGTAAATAACTGGCTGTGTAAGGATACTGATGACTTAAGTGTCCGACGGCGTGTCACAGCATTAGGCTTACTGAGCTGTTCCTTGAAGACTTTCTTTGATGCAGTTATGTATTAATCTGTCATTTTAAGGCCCAGATGAAAAATCCAAGCAGAACCAAAATGCGTTTTGAATTATACTTAGAAAAGAGGGATACATGTGTGTTTTGGCAAGGAGTTTTTAACATTTCATTTAGAAACTAAAGGTTTTGCTTAATGTTGCTTTTTCTATATTTTTCCTGCAGGGCTTCATTTCCTTTGGTATTTTTGGCTTGGATAAGCATTTAATCATTCTACCATTCAAGCGAAGGTAAATAGAATCTTTGCACTTACACCTGTAAACTTGGTTATTAAAGATAATAATTTTTAAAGGTTATTGAGTGTTCAGTGCCATTGCATTCCATTTCCTATTCATTCAGCCTTCTGTATTTCTTCTCTCTCCCAGTTGTGGAGAGCTAATTTCAGTTCCCTCTGCATGTGTTTTTACTGCTGTCCCAATGACACTCCCAAAGTCAAAAATCCCACAGACTCCCTACAGACAAAATCTTTGGCAAATGATGGTGAAGTATGTGAGATGAGGGATCTTCAGAAATAATTTTAGCTGATAAATGAAAACTTAGAATGTAGTTCAACTTTTGCACCTCTCGTCACTGTTTTAAAGTCCTGCATTCATAACTTCATGCAAATGCTTTGTGTGGACAGACACGTGAATTGGTACCTCACTGCACACGGGGGGCATAAGCTGTCTTTAACTTAGAGCTGGATGGCTGTGATGTGAATCCAGCCACTAAAGCTGGCTCCCAACTGCTTGCTGGCTTTCCTTCTGCTGGAGCCTAGAATAGAACCTCCCAGTGTTCAAAGGCCATATACAGTTTTCTCAATGAACTTGTATAAAGTGTTGGGCACAAAACCAGTAAAAGAGTTGTGACAAGCTTCCTCTGAGTGCTGTTCTATTATTTGCAGTTTCCTTAAAAATGCCTCTGGTGTTTTGGTATAGTTTTTTTGTTTGTTTGTTTATTTATTTTCTTTAAAGACTTGAATTTCTCTGGGGAGGAAGAGAAGCAGCAGGGCATACAGATCCCTCTGTACCTGAGGAAATCAGGATGACCTGTCAACAGTTTGTTCGTTATCATCGAGATCACTGTGTCAAAAGCATTGTCAGAGGCAGAAGGTAAGGTTCTTCCCTGCACATACATCTTGTTACAGATGTCACAGCTCACCTTTTGGAAATGATGAGGTGCAGTTTAACTGTCTGTGGGAGGTTGCTGTTGTGACATATTTATTCAAACCTCAAGGTGAGGATTAAGAATTAGCAATAACAGAGAAACATTTCTAGTCTCAAAACTGAGACATTGAGGTGCAAGTTATCATGCACCTATCAGATTGGTTATCAAAACCTATCCCATCTAGGTTTTGCATGAATTATAAGAAGTTTTATATTGTCAAGGCATGGCCCCATTTTTTGCATTTAGCTGGAGTTCAGGAGAGAAATACCTTTCTGAAGAAATGTGTGTGGCAATGCCCGTATCGGAGCGTGTGTGTCTGAGTTTTGTCAAACTTGAAACCCTTCATTAGTTTTGCTTTGAGATTAAAAAGGTGTCAGTATTTATGTGACAATGTTTACTAATAAATAGGTTTTACAGGAGGCAAGACTATTGCAACCGATTGCAGTGGGTACTCAGAGGCCGCTAGTGTTTTTAGGACCTTCACACCTTCTGAGTTCATACAATTTCTTTTGCTCATTCCTCTTGTGAGGCCTAATCCTCAATTTGTGAGATCAGCAAAGCTTTCAGATGCAAATAATGACACCCATATCAAGGATTATGTATTTGGGTATGTGTAGGTGGAGGAGAAGGAAACACAGACTGAAGCAGCAGGAACGAGAAAAAGATTCTACCTTTATTTAAGTATTTACTATGTGAAATGGGGACTTGAAGGATTGTTCTAACAGGACACTTCTACTTTTCATGTTATGTGAACTTTTAAGTAGGACTAGTTTGGCAGGATGGGGTGGTCTGTTAATGGTCAGATGGCCCGAAGCCACGTTCCGGAACTGGTTTTTGGCACCATCGTGATTTTGTTCAGTCTCCTCAGAAATCAGTAATGTTCCATAAGAAATAAAGTAATAAAGTTACCCATTTAGGAAAAATGAACTGTGACAGTCCAAGGACCTGCTTCTTTCATGCCAGACAAAAATGATGTATCAGAAAATGTTTGGTTTGAAATAGGACAGGTTTTGCAGCTGTGTTTCTTGTGCCTCTACTGCTACTGTGGTTTCTTGGGCCTTGGGCTGTTCATTTGGCTGGGTTTTGTCATTTTCTTTAACCATATATGACCTGAGAATACATCAAAATCTGGGATTTGTTGCTTCATTCTTTTAATATTATGTTTGTGTGGAACTAGTTTCATGTCTTATTTCTCCTTGTGAGTTTTAAAAAAAAGCATTTATGTTCTTATTTTAAATATTCATCTAACTTGATCTTATCCTCTTTGGTTTAAACGTACTGTAACTGAGGCCTTGCAATCGTGGGGTTTTATTTATTTTAATTTTTGCTTCTCTGCTACTAGATGTTAACACTTGCTCTGTTACTGCTGCTTTTAACTTAAAAAAATTAGAGAAGTTTGGTTTTGCTGTTTAGCTGTTAAACATCTTCAGCAACCCTGTGCTTGGGTTCTGTAGAACAGATTTTAGATAACCAGGAACATTCATTGCTGCAGGTAAATTTCTGAATGGCATTTTTACTGCAACTAGGTGGGTGTTAGTGGCATTGCCTCAGAAATATGTAAAACAAAATCAGTTTAGTCTTGTCAAGGTTTTGTTTGATCTTATTACTGCCTGTGTGGTCAGTATTTAACCGGATACGCAAGTGAAGTGGTTTTTGTTTACAATATATGTAAGCAGTCAGTGTCTGTTGAAAGCTGTGGAGGAATTGTAAGATGGAATTAAAAGCGCAGGTTGAGTTCCTGTTGCTGAGGGCATGCTGCACTCAGATCAGACATTTTGTTGCAGAAATGCTCATGCTAATGAGCACATGGGAAGTAAGTATCCAAGAAATAGAATTACGTCAGATGTGTTTTTAGGAAAATTGCTGCTTACGTTCGCTGAGGTTTGTTTGCTCAAGCCTGCAGTAACTTTGTACGTACATTTTTGCTTCTCATTAAAGTGTCTGTAGGAAAAGGTAGTGAGTGCCCCTAATATACAAAACTTGCAAATTCTCTTCTAACATGCTCTTAACTATCATGATGTCTTTCCTTGTTTCCTGCTGTTTTTCCTTGCCTTTCCCCATCGTGCAGTGGTGATACCAGATTTACAGAACATGTGGGTGAATCATTCCTTTGACATACAGGTGTGGTGCAAAGATCTCCACTGGCATCTTCTTTGGCTGTGACCTGGTGAACTGGCTCATGCAAGTTGGCCTTGCCTCGGACCGTGGTGAAGCTGTGATGTATGGAGACAGACTGATGAAAGGAGGCGTCGTCCAGCATATTACCAACGAATTTGAATTTCGGGATGAATATTTGTATTACCGCTTTATTCCGAAGAGATCAGTCGCAGTCGAGAGCCGTTGACCTGAGCACGTAGGCAGAGGACAGGCAGTTAGGGGTGAATGTGACCATCTCCTCTGCCTTCACCACTGAAATCGGAAGTATTTCTTTCTCGGGGCTCTCAGGGAATTGTGTTACTCTCTCATGTAAAGTTAAGAGATGTGGTTCTACTTGTGTCTGCTCTGGAGGAAATGGTAGCAAGTGAGATATGATGAGCGTTCCAACCAGAATGCAGCTAGAACAAAACAAGATGCTCTGGAGTTAGAGCATTTTTCTATTTTGAGCAAAACAAATAGTAGAACTTCACGTGTCACTGTCATGTTACAGAGGCATTATAACAGCAGCTTTAGTGACTGATGCCATAGTGGGGGAGGGGGGGAAAAGAGAGGTATTTTTCATGTTGGTGTGTGTTTTCCATATTTTAGTGTGATCAAGTACTGATTCCTGTTTATGGTCAGACTTCCCCGTGACTTCACAGAAATAGGATTTCTTGTATCATACCCTAGTCTTTACTACTCTTGTCTACCACCGGGAACTTTTTCCGCCTGTTTATACTTCAAATCAGGTGGGTTTTTTCTCCCTTAAAGATAAAATCCTCCATTTGTAAAAGTAGAGTTGTTGTGAAGATTCCGATGTCAGAGGATTAAAGCTGAGGAAATACTGAGTGGAATAAACAAGGGTTTTGTACAAACTTACCAAATCTTAAAAACATATAATAATACCCACCACTCCCCCAAATTAGGAAACTATAAATGGGATTTCCTATAAACAATTGGTTTTGAAGTTTTGCCTTATGGTGGTTCTAACAGCTTTGTCAAGAGTAGATTTTTACCGTCTGCAATTAGCCCTTCCAGTTTAATTCAGAAGTGCCAGCCTCAAATAAAGATGTTATGGAACCTTGGATACCTCTGCAAGTCAAGGAGAAAACTTTTATCAAATCATAAAACCTTTAAAATGAAATACAATGTCTTTTTAAATCTACTCTACAAAGAATCCTAACTGAACATCCGAGTTGGGTCTTAGAGTAGCTGAAGATCCTACTGTTTTGTTACTGTTTGCCTAACACGGGTTTCTCATAAGCCTCAGGTATCCCCCTGCCATGGTTACAGAGTGACTCTAGTGTCATTCAGATTCCTGTGCACTTGAAGACAGAATCTGAGAATCTGTCTGTCTTCTGCAGTATTTTGAAAAGATTAAGGACAAACTGTAGTATCTGATAGCCATTCTGCTGCCCTTTTAAAACTGCAAGAACAGCATTTGTATGTCTATATAAAAATTTTATATGGTGAGGGAAAGGAACCCAAGTATTAAAAAATAATGATTTGCTCAAGCAAATTAGTAACTCCTCATTTTTAAAAAAAGCCTTCCCCCCCTTTTTTTTTTACTCAGATTTTTATTATAGCTACTTATGCATCTACTCTGTATTAAGAATTAAAAGTTATTTTAGCAGCATAAACTACTGTTCAAGAAACAGTTGTTTTATGGTCACTGTAACTCCATGCAAGACTTACATTGGAAAAATGATTCCTTTTACTGTCAGTCTTATTGAACATCTGCAGTGTGCACAGAGACGTAACTGCATCCTACTGCACATGTATGCTATACAAACTGGCATATTTTAATGTTTTCCAGCAACAAAATATTTAACGTTTGTATTAGCCACAATGGAAAACAATAGCATATTTCCATTGCAGCTGCTGAAGACGGCTACATCAAATATTTTGGAATAATTAGATACATGTGACTTAAGAGCAGAAGCTGTGAGTATGTCTGGCTTCTACATAGTGTAACTTGTCAATAAATGAGTTACTTGATTTCAGAGTTCTGAGCTTTGATGTGAGGTGTGGGAGGGTTATGTGCGCGTGTTAAGATTTACGACAAACGTGGCTTTCTGAGAGGCTTGTTAACGTGGCTCCTGGGTTTCAAACTTGGTATTTCTTAAATCCACCCTTGATGTTTAAGTACGCAGAGGACTTGTTAATGGATGGTCACACAAATATACCATTTTTTGTCTAGCAGCCTAAATGGATCTTCAGGAACATTTCACACAATCATCTACTTACCAAATACAACTCTTCTTTTATTCTTCAAATGGTCAAAAAGTTGACCTTAGGTCAGTTCGACAGTCCTATGAATTGTTCTTGCCCTCATCTTTCTCATTTTCATCATAAAGTCCCACCATTTCTCCCTTTTTATAATGGCTCTGCTATTCTGTAGATTTGAATACAACATACGTGTATTTAAGTACTGTTCTAAGTAAGAAATCGCTCAAAATCTGTGCTTAGGGAAGGTTCCCTGTTACAGATCCAATGAAGAGAATTGACAACTGACACCAAATTCTGTCAGATTAACTCTTACAACATTGTGACTGCAGGTAGCATACTCATTAGTCTGATGAGAGTCTGTGTTAGTTAATAAAGAGACGAAAGAAATTATGAATGAAATACAGGATATGATGATCTATTTCTAGATCACTGGGTACTTCTGGAAGCAAAGAATAAACTTTGCATAGGTTTAGAAAGTTCAGTAACTCTTGTATCTGATAAATACTCGCTTCCACCAAGGAGTACTGGCAAGCGTTAAAATAGTTGACAGTTTTAGGTATGTCAGTACTTGATCCACTGATGTGTGAATTTTTGGTGGTTAGAAATAGCTTTGCTTTAACGATGTGGTCAGTGGTGCAATGAGTTCTTTTATTTTGAAGGTGGATTAGTTTGGGATAAATCTCAGTTAACTTTGAAGTTTTACTTCCATGAAATCCTTCACTGAACAGGTAAGTCCAGGGAAGCCTCCAGTGGATCTTTTTTTCTATCAAAATAATTGTGATAATAGACAGGGTGGATATAAAACTTGTCATTTTCTAGGTAGCAATTTTAGTTCTTTTTAAATTACGATCCTTCATGAAGTTCTAGACCTTTTAAAATAAGGTGCAAGATGTATGTCTACCTGAACTACATGCAACGATTGCCCTCTAGAGGACATTATGATTTTTTGTGGGGCTGTGGGAGGGAGGGTTATTTATTCTTCCTGACCTCATCTTCATTTTCTGTTTTTACACTGCATGTGTCCTAGGAGGATGAAATCCCCGGGGGAAAAAGGTACCAAAATACCCTGTACTCTGTTGGCCATCACTTGATCCACCTCCACACATCACACTGGTTTTAATTGGTATCCTGTAGCACAGAAACTAGAGGAACACTCGGACTGTATCTGCCTGTATCACAACCAGACCCATATGCTTCACCTCGCTGATTGCCACCCCATGATTAAGTGGCCAAGAAGTTCCCTTAAAGGCCTGCTCCCCCACCTTTACTATTCTTGTTCCTGTGTACCTTCACTCTATTCACACTGCAGCACAGAGTTTGCTGTGCTGTCTGCAAACCTGTCTCATACCTTGGTTTCCAGCACAGTTTTACCTGGCATTTACTGCTTCTTTGAAGTTATCAAAGAGCTAGCATGCAACAGCTGATGCCCCAGAATAGGATAAAGATGCACACGATAGCCAGATACAGACAAATACAGCAAAATGTAATTAAATACACCTTCCAGGCCACGAACATCCACTGAACTATTGAACTTCTAAGAAATCTTTTTGGCAGCGCAGGCACAAAAGGTTCAGTGTTAGCTCATGCTTGAGTCTTACCTGCTACCCAACCTTACCCGCTGCTGCCACTTGGTACACACAGAACGAGAAAGTTGCAGAACCTTCCCTGACCCAGTAGTTTCTTGCTGTGGCTCTCAACACAGTATCCCAGCTACTTTCATTATCGGGTCAGGAAGAAGAAATTCTGCCAAGCTCTGAATTTTCTTACTCATTCTGCTGACTTCATAATGGATCTCTTTCCTTTGTTTGCCTGTACTTTTTTTACTAGTGGGGGGTAAATGAGAAAATGGCAGATGTGTAGCCTCACCTTTAGCATCTGAGATGATTCTAGAAACTGATGAAATGTAGAAAAATCACCAAAGAATGCTCTTTCTGTGGGGATGCCCGATCACGTCACACTGATTATTACTTTTAAACAGGGTCAGGGGGGAGAGTTCCTGGCAGGGCAGAAAGCTTGATCAAATGAACTCCATAATCTAGTAATGTTGGCAAGACAAGTCATAGTTAAAAGGGTTTAGATGAAGCGAAAAAAATTGTAAAAGTCATTTTAAGATACATGTCTATACTTGTATAACCCAGCCTCTTCCCTCCCAGTTGCCTGATTTTAAAAAGTTGCAATTCAAGAACATTTCAAAAACTCCCACATGATGTTAGTGTGTACTGTAGAATTAATTTGACAATAATCATATTGTGCATAAATAAATTAATTTATTTTTCATTATCAGGGTAGGGAAAATAGACAGGGAAGTGAAAATTGTGTGGTGACTTGCAGGATGCTTGCATTGCTGAATTTCCATGTAATCAGATTTCACAACAAATCATGGTAAAATTGTAACTGTGATTTGGTTTTAATACACTCTGAACTCTCAGCCTCGTTTTACACTGAAGGAGTAGAAGGTTCATATGTGAAATACATCTTAGAATGACTTTATCAAGCAACTGTATATCAATCTTACTTGGCTTGCAGGGGTCACTTTCCCTTTTATTCAGTGCAAGTAATAGCTTCTACATTTTAGAAGGCCCTTCAGCGTGGCCATTTTAATTCAGGCAGTGTGAAATTCTGCTGCGATTATCTTGCCTACAAAAGCTACGTGTGTGTATCAGAAGGGAGTTCTCCAAATCCGAGTTTGTGCTCTTCATTCAGAGGTGTGGTTGTTCTGCAATTCAGTCAAGCTCTTACATTCTAATTGTGTCTGTTTGCTGAGGAAATCAATCTGCTGACAGCTTTATGGTCATAAAGTCACAGAGAAAGCCACTGCCTAGCTCTTAGGGACTTTTCAGTGTTGCTTAATACCACCAAAAGCTGTTTGGCCTGAATATAAATCTGTATCTTTAAAACTGTCCATACTAACTGGTATGCTGAAAATAAGATTAAATCTATGTAGCCAGTTCATCGGAAAAGTTAATCATGAAGCTGAATTTTACCACGTTACAACAGTAGTTTTAGCTGTATATTTTGAGTTCTTCTTCTACACACTGTGAAAAAAGGGTCACCACTTGGTTAATGTCAGGACATCCGTTTTGCAGGATTGACTCCATTTCACTTATCTTCTGCTTCTCCAACGCCTGTATCTCTTTCAGCATCTCTTTACCTTTGCCCTGCAAAAAGAAACATCTGTATTTCACCAAAAGCTATACTGAGTATGTAGTGTTCACCCTAACAAAATTCTGTTCTACCGTTCTTATTTTAACCTCTTAATAGCTTCTAGGGTACAAGCTTGCTTTGGCCGAAGTTAGCACCGTGACAGGTTCTCTCTGACACTTTCCCTAACACCTAGCACTCACTCAATCCCCCTGCATCCCTGTCTGAAGGATTGAAAATATACAAAACTAAAGCTGCTGTAGGCATTTATGCTTCCAAAACTTAAGCGGGCATGTGTCTTATTTTCTAGAACATGTATCTGTAAATAGGAGGGATGCTGCTGTTAAAAGTAAGCCACTACCTCCCTGCTTCACCTTTTTGTCCAGCTACCTTTGTGATCTCGTTTCCTTTCCTGTCCGTACCCAGCAAGGGTGGAAGGCCTGCCGTCCTCATGGCCAGAGACCAGGGTCCTGCAGAGCTCCAAGTACTCTTTGCGGGAGCTGTGTATTTGCCTGTGGCTGCTCAAGCATCTCCCTTACCTGACCAGAGCAGGAGTACGTGTGGCCTGCCGCTCCACAAGATAAGCGGTACAGACACCAGTGTGGGGTTAGGCCTGGGGGTACAGCAAAGTGCTACTTGCGATTTTTAAGTGTTTGAAACATGTGCCTTCAAGATGCTGTGACGATGGGCTTCTGGTGCACCAGTGTGTTCTCCACAGCCCATCAAAGGGCAGTAAGTGGTATCACCTTAACAAAACGTGAGCAAGGAGTTTTTATAAACCACCTGCTTGCACTGAAATCTGATTTAATCAACGTACCTCGATAGTTTCCATAGCTACAGCAGCACTTTCATGTTTTTTATAGAGCTCATGTCTTCGATCTGGCTTATGCTGAAAACGTGGTTGCTTCTTAACTGGATCGTTAGGCCCAAATGTAGGGGAGCTAGTTTTTAATAACTGAGTGATATTGGGCGCAAAAATGAAGGGCTTGAATACAGACCTGGAAAGAGAAAACAGAACAGAGATCCTTTACTGATACAGTTTTGTTAAAGCGGCTGCGTAAGATTGCTGCATTTTTTCTCCATTCTTCTAATTCCCTCTTTTAAGAAAGAAAAGAAGTCTTAAAAAAAATTAAAGTCTCCTAAGCGGGTGGTAGCAGTGTTCCACTAAGTAGGTTGGTAGAGAGCATTAGTCTACATAATGTACATTATGTTCCTTCTACTTTCTGATAGTGCTTTTTCAGGAGGAAAAAAAAAAAAAGGGAAAAAAGCAAATTGCAACACTTTTCATTTAGGCATTTCCAACTTTCTATCCTAATGGCTTGCTGCAACATCACCTCGCCGGGTCTGGAGTTGCGGTGAAGAAGTGAATACACGGCAGATTGGGCTGCTGCGGCAGTACAGACACCATGCTTCCAGTTGTCATAAATCCGCCTTCCATATTAATGCCACTCTCTTTGTCACGAAGAATTTCCATCATTATTTCAGAAGTGATCGACCCTATTTAAGACAGAATGCAATTATTTACCTGCAGTGCTACGTATAGCAGTACCAAGTAAATGGCATGTTCTCTACACCTGGCTGCTTCTCCCTCTGACAGGCAGAAAAAAATACATCATCCTAACAGCACATCTTAATATGAAATACACGTTAAAATATTATTGTTTTCCCCAAAGTTTTTCTTTGACAGAGTAGGTGATAATGAGCTGTAACATTTATGATTTAAAAAAGGGAGGGAAAATGACACACAATGTTTCCCAGAAAGGTAAAACATATATGGCCTGCAAATGGTCATTCACACAGTAACTTTTCAGATGAAAATTCGTAGCCTGGATTAAAGGCTGAACTTTCTGAGCACTGTGTAGAAGTTAAGGTAAATCACTATAATAGGTATTGGTAGTTGTAACGGTTAATAACACTAGCTTGCTTTGGAAATGTAAAAATAGTAACAACTGTGTGTGGATTTTGTGTGTAGCTTTGAAAATGACACACCAAGACTCTCGCTTCTTTTGTTTATTTTCATCATCTGACCTTCCAAAGCGCTTAGGCTTCAGGTTGACAACTGAAAGGATGCGCTAGAGTAACAACATGTTCTACACTCGGACTCAACGGAACCTGCGATAGTACACCCAGTTGTAAAGAAGGTTTAAACCGACGTGAGGTATAGTGCCAAATGTCTCTATGAAAGTAATTCTTTCCTCTCAGGTGAACCAAAACCCTGACCACACCTGCCTCTGCATGTGGTGTTCAGTGATACTGCTGCTCATGTAGTGGTCACTGAAGCTTAAATACAGGCATGGTATCACCGGGCAGAACTCTCACAGGCAGCACCTGCAGTCGTTTTCGTTTCACATCTGGAGTGCCAGTTAGATTTGGAGTGCCAGTAAGCGGTTTTTTTACTTGAAGGTATCATCTACCATTTAATCCTTCATTGTTTCCCTCACTGAAGCTCTAGCTGCACATGAAGATTTCCTTTTTATCTGCCTTGCTCTTTCCTCTCAAAATAATCCCTCTGCTGCTAATTCAGATGTCTCCAATATTATTTTTTTTATCCATGATTCAAATTGCCCGTAGATAGGCAGGCAGCACTACATTCCAGCAAGGAAACACTCTCAGGTATTCCCACAGTTGCCTGGGAAAGTCAGAGAATTCAAGAAATCAGCAAGCTCGATGAATCAAAGAAATTAAAAGAAGGCAACAGTGGGTTTGTCAGCTGCAAGCTGGCAACTTGTCCAGCAGGAAAGCAAGCACTGTATATTTTCCACTAGACTTTTTTTATTCTGTGTTCCTGAAATGCATCCAATGTTTTTTTTGAAATATAAATAATGATTATCTGAAAAATGGTCTTCACATGGTAGGCAGCCTGGAAAAAAACTCTAATGCCACTGAGTGAAAAAATTGGGAAGGGTAGATTAAGGAACCAGTGATTTTACTGAAGCTGTAAACCAAATAGCTTTTAGTTAGGGCACCTATTTAAAATAAATCTAAAGAAACTGAAACCATATGAGGCTGATAACCTGAACACCTAGTGTGATTTTTAAAATGGCTCAGGTAAATGCCTGAAAATGGGGATTTAGAGCGAAAACACTGATAGAATCTCAGCATTGTTATAATGCAAGTAAATACAGGTATTATGAAAATGCTTTCAGTATTCAGAACCTGCAATTCCCCAAATGAATGCAGGATTTACATGATCACTAGAGCAGGATAGGAAAAGGTAATTCATTCTGATGCATCACCTACATGCTGAACCTGGCCTGGCAGAGCTCAGCCAAACAAATAAAAAAACCAACACGGGTGCAATGTAATTTTGGTTCACATTAATTACTTTGAGTCAGCAAGAGAATACAGATGTAGCAAAAACCTGCCAGGTGGATTCAGTTAAAAGAGAAGTAATAGCTTCTTTCTATAGAGGTCTGCAAAAGAAGTAAGTTAGTGATGAGGAGCATCTGCTAAGGGTACAGAAAATTCTTTTATTCTGCTCCCAGTGTGTTTTCTTAGACCACACAAGGTGAAAGTAGCAGTTACAGTGAAACTACAAAGATTTAAAAACCAATCTCAAAAAATGAATGCAAGGTGTGTATATGAATGCTGTGCTGTTGCCTTAAGCCTACAGGAACGGTACCAGACTGAAGTTGTCCATAAGGTTCTGTCTGGCTGTGTGCTGGTTTTAGCTGCAAACCAGGCTGCAAACCACTGGGAGTCTGTTTTGGCCTCTGATTTTTTTTTCTGAAGAGGTACAGTAACAATACATAGCCTATCAAAACATTTCAGAGGTAGGTCTTACAGAACATGTAGCAGTACGGCCATAATGTGACCTCTCAGTGTTGTTACTGGAGCAGTGTGTATTTGACATTTGACCCTTGGTATAATTTTCCCCATCAACAAATTGGCAAAAACAGATAAAAATTATACCTTTGTGTTTGTTCAGAAGTTTATAGCCTTCACAATATCGGCCTCTGGATGTGGTCATTCTGGCAGTATTTATGTAAGAGTATGTGGCGGCGAAATCAAATTCCTTTTCCCCATCCCACCAGCCCTTGCTTTTGGCATATTCCTTCAGTTCTGGGTGTTCTCTGTCAATCTTGGTTGTGATAGAGAGCTGGTTGGAAATATTCCGTACACCTCCTGTTTGCAAGGCGAGGAAAGCATCATTTTAATAGACTGTCAACAAAATACCAGGCAAAAGCATCCAGTTACCTTACTGAAGCAAATTATGCAGTGAAGAGTTTCCTACAAGATCCACAAGTCCTACAAGATCCACAAGGTTTATGTTTGGCCCTCTCCCTGGCTCTGTGTGTACTTCTGATTGAAATTCCGCTGCCGCTCAGTTCTGACTCGTACTTCAACTGCCGACATCGCACGTCAGGTTCTGCCCTGATTATTCCCATCTTTACATTCTTCCTCCCAGACCTCCAAAGGCACAGCTTGCCCTTCTAGGGTCACTGGAGGGATCAGCTACTTCAGGGCCCACTGCACAGATCCTGCCAGTATTACCCCGTCACCAAGTGAAACTGTCGCCGGTTGCCACCATCCTTAAGACCACACATACTGCTGTCATCCTCATGCTGACCTGGCTGTCCTCTGTTTTCCAAGGGCAGTAGTGGTCATCTCTGACCCTGAAAAAGCCCCCCGTGGCTCAGCTCCTCTGTGACACTGCTAGCCTCTCCACGCTCACGCCTGAGGAAGCAACTCCGGTGGTTTACAGGCACATGTACGTGTGTGGAGGCTAGTTTGATGTCCTGATGAAATGGTAAATGAAAAGTGGAGAACTGCTAATTGTCAATGCATCTAAAACATTTAAAGCGAAGAGCATCACCCATACCTTCTACTTTTTCTGCTGCCCAGTATTTTCCTGATGTCTCCAGCACCCATGCTTCCTTTCTGTCGGCTATCAGAAAACTGTTGTGGTATGTAAACGCCATGTGGCTCTCCATACAGTTTCCTCCCTGGCCATATTTTTCTAGCAAATCAACTATGACGGTAAGAGCCTTTTCCGCTGTGTCTGCTCTCTCGAGTCCAAGCCTGAAACAAAAGGAAGATGTGATTTTTGGAACGATAAACTTTACATACAACTATTCAGCCTCTGTATTCAAATGAGTGGAATGCTAGTTCTGTATGTATCTCATGCTCCTATAATCCGGTAAGAGAAAGGAGCAAGTAATTTAAAAGGCTTGTTTGAAATAGGTCGTCTATGTCCTGAATGTGGGGAAAATCAACCAAATGGGAATAGGGAAAGGCAGGAGGAGGGCTCCTAGGAAATGCCTCCGAGTCCTGCGTGGGTATTGGGCTGGGGGCAACAGTACCAAGAACTGAGTGCTGTAGGCTAACAAGAGGCACCCAGTAAGGCAGGCAAGAGAGGATTTAGTGGAGACGCATGGTGCTTAGCTGCTGACTGGGGCTAAACCACGACAGTGGCTAAGGCTGGAACTCAAAATTATGTGTGTAAGGGTGGGGGCAATGAGAACAGACCCTAGAAAAAGGTCCAAATGCTAGTTCCTGAAGTCCAGCTGTGCTCTAGTTAAGCGTCTTGTTTCAGTTTAGTATAAACTCGAGAGAGAGAAAAGCGTTTGAGGATTTCTGTGGCAGATTCTGCCCCAGCACCTGATAGCTCTCATGGGCTCCCAGCTCCTGGCAGAAATCCAACGCCTCTGCCAAGAAACGCTTATTTTTACCCACTGCTAGAACAGCTGAGACGCGCCTTCCGAACGCAAAGGTGCGTATTCCCCCCGTAACTCAAACCAAATGCTTTGAGGCGAGATTCTGAGACCAGCGCCGTTTACCAGAAGCGCCCGTGCGCACCTCACGAGGTCCATGCCCAGAAGAGCTTCGTCGTCGCCGATCTCCTCTCTGCCCCACACCGCTTCGTTCCCGATGCAGACGCCGTGCTCGTTGGCCCCCATCTCCGCCCCCCAGAGCCACGGGGGGCGGCTCAGCACCACGGCGTGGGTCTGCGCCACTTGCTCGATCTGGATGTAGGTGCACTGCAAGAAGCCCGAGCACAGCGCAAATTACCATCGCTTCGGCGAGCTCCTCCCCCGGC
>NW_010237799.1:0-369 GCF_000690775.1 Eurypyga helias
GGCCGAGCCACTGCAGCCCGGCTCCGCGCACCCAGAGCGAGAAAGCTCAGCACACAACCCCACACAACCCTGTACCCCAAAAATGACTGGAGAAGGAAAAGGGGTGTTCGTGAGCACGCTACCCAGCTGGAGACAGAAACAGCCTCAGCAACGAAGTTCACACCCTGTGTCACTAACCAGACCCCTAAAAGTTAGCAGATACCTTTGATTTGGGAACGCTCCTCACCGGAGGAAGTGACGCCTGTTCCTGTCCAGCAAGCGCCGGGCGCTGCTCGTGGCACTTCCATGAGGGCCGGCAGGAATGACGTTGTTCTGCCCAGGGAGCACAGCGGCAGGGGAGGGGGCAGGCGGGAAAAGAGCGGAGAGCAG
>NW_010237799.1:466-7279 GCF_000690775.1 Eurypyga helias
GGGGCTGCCGTAGCCAAGCAGAGCCAAAACGTAGCAGGTCAGAGTATTTATTGTGCACTGGCATATGCCTGGAGCGGGGAACGGAGCCACGCTAGAGAAACTGAAGGAATAAATAAATAAATATTGACATTGTTCCACACCTGTTTAGCCTCTGGAGACCAGTGATTTGTGGGACCATATGTCGGACAAAATGAGACTGTTCCTTGATAATTGTAAATGCGGTGACCCCTCGCAAACTGGATATTAAAAATATTAAGTAAATGGCACATTTTAATTATACAGTAAAGAGGCTGTTCACCATTAAAAGACTGCAGCTGTCAGGAGGAACTGATCGTATGACAGGAGGTAACACTTATTTGGTAACAGACCTTGGTAAATGACATCCCAAATGATCTCTAGATGCTCAAACACATTCAGTTCTGACTTGGGTTTAACCATGAGGCTCCGGTGCCACCGTCTTTCCGCAGAGAAAATTTGTATCTGTTCCTCATATACTATAGGGCTTGTTTGTTTTTTTGTTGTTGTTTTAATCTGCTTTGCAGTATTTAAATTTCAAATGAAGCGTTATTAAATGAGAACCTGTAAACGACGGAGTTTGGAATTAGAAGTCAACACATTTGTTACTCTTTTTGCCAAAGGTATTGAGTAAGTTGCATAATTACCACAGTATTAGATCAGCTTTGTCAACATAAACACGGCTTCCTGTCGGCTCTGAAAGTGCCGCTGGTGAACGGCCGAATGTGTCGACTCCAGGGAATAGCAGCCCAGGAGGCGCCGAGAGCATCCGCGACGCCTTACGAAGTTGCATAAGGAAATGGAGACAGGCAGCGGGTCGTCACCAGCAGAAACGCCCGACACCCGCAGGAATATGCTCCTACCCCCGCAGTGGGCGAGAGAAGTTGCGTGCAGTTTCTGTACCTTCCCGCCTGCCTCTTGTGATCCGACCTCGTGACAAACGTGTGACGGTGAAGCAGCAGCCCCTGTGGGCTGATCTTTTCGCGATCCAGAAAACCCTTCCATACACAGGGTTTGATTCCCTCCCCCTGTCTCCGCTTCTGCGAACTGCACGTTCCTGGCCTCACATGGTGCCGATCCTGTGGTGAGGCACTTGCAGAGTCTGAAGGTTGGGGCACGTGAAATAAGGAGCTGGAAGAAAGCACGCTGCTATTCCGTTGGAAGCGAAGGGGAGTGTAGGCCCATAGAAGACTTCTTCCTTCCCCTCCTTGCTAACGTCCAGCACCTGCAGGTCAAAGTGCACAGAATGTGAATGGTGAGGCACTGAGACAGGCTGCCCAGAGAAGCTGTGGATGCTCCATCCCTGGAAGTGTTCAAGGCCAGGCTGGATGAGGCTTTGAGCAACCTGGTCTAGTGGAAGGTGTCCCTGCCCGTGGCAGGGGGGTTGGAACTAGATGGTCTTTACGGTCCCTTCAAACCCAAACCGTTCTGTGATTCTAGGAATATTTCAGGGATCACAGAAGAAAGCTGGAACAAATCTGCTGGCACACACCATACACATGTCCTGTTAACCCCAACAGCAAGGAAGCTTCGGATAATTTCTAGATTGCACTTATGGAGCTGGTGATCTACTGCTGTCCTCATCACCCCAGTCCTACACCAGCTCGGACACGCAGCAGCCGGCAGTGACATTGGCTCCTGCTTCCTGGCAGGGAACGCGCAGCCACACAAGTGGCTACCGTCACCCCCAAGGATGAAGCCTTTGCCAACTTGGTCCATAGGGAGCAAGAGAGTTCTGTTGAAGCTGGAAAGGCCAAATAAATGAATGACTTAAAGAAAATGAAGATATACAGAAAATGTGGATTTTTTCTTCCCAAGGAGACAGCAACCTCAAAGGTGCTGAATTTTA
Source organism: Eurypyga helias (assembly GCF_000690775.1). Classification (NCBI taxonomy): domain Eukaryota; kingdom Metazoa; phylum Chordata; class Aves; order Eurypygiformes; family Eurypygidae; genus Eurypyga; species Eurypyga helias. Next base: position 2,331 of record NW_010237799.1, read on the forward strand.
AGATAAAAGGGCTAGTTTTTCTGGTTAAAGCCAGGCACGTTGCCAACAGCTGAGAAGGGGCAGCACGCACGGCTCTGCCAAAGCTCTCATTACTCTTCTTTCCCCCTTAACGCAGGGACCGTCTCAGGCAGGCTGCTGGATCACAGCCAGCTCGGGCATATGCACAAATGCCCACTACAGAAAGCAAGATCCCAGGGTCATTGTCACTGTCACCAAGCAGTATTTAAACCCAGGTGCAATACTGAAAGGTACCTGCTGATTACAAACCAGCATGTACGGCCAACACCAAGATACCGTGCTATTGGTCTGCTGAAGCACTGTATTTCAGCCAGTGTTATCCAAGCTTGAAGGAATTTTTCCACTAACAGCTGTTGGTTACCAACAATGTAGTAAAACACACAATTACACTATGACCAGAACATGGTTTTAACTCCTTAGCTTGCATGATCTATTCTTCAGAAACTCGTGGTAATACGTGTCCACTGTTAAGACCAGCAGCTCGACGTGCGATACATTCCCGTCTTACGCTAAGTCCAACTGCTAGCCTCACGGGGCAGTCTGGAGGTTAAATCCTAAGATCCTTCGTTGGAAGCTAAGGAAAATACTGTTTCTTAGTCAAAGTGCAGAAGGTGAGATACAGACAATTTCTGTCTGTAGGTGCCCAGCCAGTCACGAAGCCATGGCCATGATGCAGATTTGCTTCGCTCAGAAAAAATGCGGAAAGATAAGAATTCCTGATTTTTGTACATGGATCTGCAGGCAAGCTGCTCTTACACGAGATGAGAGAGAGAGCAGAAGAGTTTGCTGGACAGGCTGTTGCCTACAGCAGGGATCAAAAAACTGCCATTGGAGCTTTGAAGCGGTAAGCGCTGGGGCGGGTGGCAGGCTGGCTGAACTCTGTCAAAGAAAAACTCGTTAACTCCGGCTGCTCTTCAGGAAGACAACTTGGAGAGGGGAGAAAAACCCCAAATCACAAGATGGGCTGAAAAACTGTTAGCCCATCATCCCTTTCTGCAACCCTCTTCCCTTGAATTTGGTCGTGTAACCAGAGAACATACACCCACTATTTTACCCACACCCTGTCAAAGGGGAGACTCCTCAATCCTGTGCTACTGGAAGAGTTTACTAGGAAGAATTGTGGAAGAATCGCAGCTAATGGCTCATCCGGAAATGTTTTCAATATCCCCGATATTTCCTCTCGGTGTTTATGCGGGTTCAGTGGCTGCATAAGAATCATCCTTCATCTTTCCACTTCACCTGCGTTTTTCCTTTTTGAATAACCTCTGTGCAAAATGTACCCTTGCAAAATTATTGGAAAAGACTTTAAAAAAGAAACCTAAATCACTCACCTGGATACACGCCAAGGGCTCATTTGTCCAAATCGAATAGCCGCCAACTAAATATATTCTACCATTGTGGACGGCGACTCCAGACTCATTTTGACCTAAAGCAAAAAAGGAAATGGAAACCACTTTCAGTGTGTAATTAACCCTTTTAACACCAAACGCTGGAGTTCCGGAATACGATGGAAAAGCACTTGTCAGGAACTTGACTGTTTCAGACTTCACAGCGTGAACAGTGACGGTGAAGCGTGAGGGCTGTTCTTTGCTCTCCGTGGGAGCCCCGTCCACAGAGATACCCCAGGGGAGCAATAAACTGAGGCTGCGCAGGGGCCCATCTGCCGTCTCCTCAACGGCACACGTTTTCCTACGCCTGTACTTCACAGGGGATAGGAAAGCTCCCTGCCGGCCTCAGCTGTTATCACACAGGCACATCCAGAGAGACGCGTCCTGCCCACACCGGCTCACTCCCCATTCCTCCAGCTAGGAGGATGCTGAACATGGCAGAAGCTGCTCTGCAAGCTCGTTCCCACCAAAGGATAAATACAGCCTAAAAAAATACCTGCACCACACGGTGCAACAGGCACATCTACCGCCAGCTGCAGAGATGCAAAGGCTTAGGTGGCTTCTTCAGGGGCAGGTTGTGCAAACAACCCACCGGGCTGTATCTGAGGAGTGGCTTGGCTGTCATCTCGCAGCACCCAGTGGTATCAGGTCAGCTCCAGGACAAGGGTGCCTGTGGTGCCAGTGCTTCTGCAGTTCTAAATCAGTCGGTGTCCTTCTCAAAGGCTGTCAGTTCCTCCAGCTAATACATTAATTAACCGGAGAGGAAAAGGGCTATGAAAAAACAGTTCTCTGACAATGTGTAACTCCTTTTTGATCTGTGCTTCTCTCCCCAGTGTCCGTGAAGTACTCTGATGACCTGACTGAGAAACCAAGCAACCCTTCTCCAGATCCCAGAGATTAAGAAACCCAACGCGACATCTTAAAAGCTGCTGCTAGAGCAGCTGTTAAACCCTCCAGGAGGAAAATGACATAAGGTGACTCTCTTCGTCAGATGTTCACTCCTCTGGTGTTTCTAGCTATCCTGAGCTTCTAGTTAAGCTCCTTTGTACCTTTTCAGTGGTAGATCTCAGAAATCAATACAACGCCAAATGGAAAAGGATGAAAAGTGAGGTGGGCTCAGCTCTAGGACTCCTACAGCAGTCTGCACTGAAACTCTGGCATCCAGCGCTGTTACTAATTGAGCTCTGAGCCTACTGCACGAGGGAACAGCTCCAATATTAATACTGTCCTGGAAATCCATCCTTTCCTGTAAAGCTACTGTTGGTGCTACTGTGGGAATGCGTCACACGCCTGTCTCCCTCAGGGATTCGAGGGGGTAGTCCATCTGGGAATCGTAGGCAATTTGGTGGGCTGGGGGGAGGGAGAGGACAGTGAGTTGCAGTGCTCTGCAAGCTCCTGCTGCCGCAGCCGTTCTTCCTGATGACAGGCAAGAGCAACTTTACAGGCGCTGTAGCTAACTGAGCTGCTCAACCCATCCCTGACAACAGAATCCCAAAGGCCCCTCCTTTCAGGTAACTTATTAAGATACAGTTTAGAAACAAGCAGCGGTTAATGGATTTCAATGAAAGCTTTGCCCTATAACACCAGCAAACGGCACTATAAAGTGACGTTATCACGGTAGACGCATCTGCCTGTTGTACACTCAAAGAGGGAGCTAAATCTATTGCTGCAGGCAAGCTTTTGGAGAATCAAAAATAAGTACCTGTAATGCTATGACAGATTTTTTTTTTAATTGCTTAGTTAAATTTATGTGCACCTTCTTAAAAATGTAGTCTACAACCTCCTAAACCAAATGTTCAGTACAGCACAGTGCCAGAACAAAAATCAGAAGTGTCTTGCTGGCCGATGATGGGCCCTACACCAGAAGCAATTGCAGCAAAGTCATGGAGTTCCGCAAACTAAAGGCATCTAAAGGGAAAAGAGCTGATGTTTTACCTTAAGAGTAGTGAGTTTCCCCCTTTGGGGTACGGTACTCGCCTGTCAGCATGTTGAAGCTGCAACGCGTCCACTGGTCGGCGTCTATGCTGTAGGAGTCTATGTGCCGAACCAGGATCCGATCGTTGTTGTAGTCGAGATCATTCCCACCTAACACGTAAAGTTTCCTCTGGACAGCAGCCATGGAGTGATACACTCTCCTCTGCAGCATCGGGCTACGGCTTAGCCACGTGTTCTGAAAAGAGGGAGAACTGCTCAAAGACATACCTACGTCCGTAGCAGTGCAGTACTAGTAGCAGGTTACTGGTGTTCTCCTCGCCCTGGGCCAGAAGTCACAAGAGTACGTGCTTGTGTTGTTCGGACGTTAAACATCCGCGTTGTCTGTAACACTGACGAGACAGACTGGACTTTCGACACCTGGTTTACCGTTCTCACATTTAAATTAATTAAATTAACGGTATTTCTTGCTCTGTGTTTTTTTCTGTTTAGCTCATCAGGTTTCAAAGCTTTCCTTCTTCTTTATAATTCAGTAGCAAATCCTCTTCAGGCAAGATTTTTAGATGCCTCCTTGGTATACAGCACCAAAATTAGCTGTACCCACTAGCTCTGTTGTGAAAGAAGAGGGATCCCTTCTACCTTTCGCCGTTCAGAACCTTATTTGATCTTATCCTTGGGGATTGAAGCAACAGGGAAAAATAATTTCCTAAAGAATATTCTCCAGTGATTCATGAATTTGGTTTAATGCCAACCCTCCATTTGTGGGCACTTGCAAAGTAGCATCCCCTTGTGTATTTTTTTCCTGGGTACCAATATTCAAGAATTCTACCTGTTCAGGGGAGGGGCAAGAAGACACAGAAGAAGAGGGATTAAAGCACGGTATTTTCAGCAATTGCTCCTGCTATGCTTACCAAACCAAACAACCCAGCAAGGGATGAGATTAATTCATTTAAGTGGAAGAAGTTAAAATCCACCAGGAAATTCTTTGCGTTACCGCGTGCTTGCGGCAACTCAGGAGCTTCCACTGCCGCTGCCTTTGACCCTCCGCGATACACCGCTGTACGCTGCAACGTGTAACAGTCGGATATTAGGCATTAATGCTTGCATTAGTAGTCCAGTCTCTTAACAGCAGACTATAGACACCATCTGCTTCGCGAAGCCTGCCTGCATCCCCTGATTATATCCGTAGCTTCCTCCGCTGCAGCGCCTGCCAGGTGAGCCGCGACGCGCGGCAGAGGCAGAGAAACAGCGGGGCCTGGTGGGGTCAGTTCTAATAAGGCGGCGTGTGAATACTAATGAGTGGTGGGGAAGCAGAGGTCACCCCAGCCGGCTTGTTGGCAGGTAGCTGTGTGCTCCGTGGCAGATGGCAGGCATTATCGACTCGCCACAAAGGCCGCGCGCAGAAGCAAGCGCCGGCGCTGAATGATGGAGTTATTGAGATTCCGGGCGAGATGCAAGCAGATGTGATGGTTTCCAGTACCCACTGTAAACAATATGCCAGCAGAATTTTTAAAAAGAGCTTGTGTGTACAAACACGAAGCGCACCTCATTTGAAGGATGCGAGCACACACTTCCCCCGTAACCCTTTACACGCCGGGCCGGCTTCCTCCC
>NW_010237799.1:7300-10456 GCF_000690775.1 Eurypyga helias
GGGGTGCAACCTTCTCGTCAGCAAGGAGAGAATCAAAGCAAAAGATACACAGTAGAGACACAGTATCTCAATAAGAGTGTCCCACTCGCAAGCAAAGTAAGATTGCTGCCTGTAATTACTGCTTGGATTTAGGACAGAATCGGCATTCGTACGATGGGGGAATAAAACTGCACCTCAGAACGAAAAAGGCAGATGTGTCATTGCCCACTTTCTGCTTCAGGACCCGCGTGCTTTAAAAAAGCCAGTGGGAACCACACAGAAGTATCTCCTGGCACAATTTGGTTCCAAATACAGCAATCAAAGCCCCTGTCCCTACAATCAGAAAAGTCAATACTGTTCCACGCGGGTGTAAATCAGGCTCTGCAACTCTGATTGCAAGCTTAGGACTTTTAATTCCTAATACAAGCAAGAGGGCATAACCGTGCCCTAACCCCCTGAAACGGTTACTGAGCCATGCTAACCTAATCAAAACACATACATAATGTATGAAATAATCCCTAAAAGATATTATAGGTGCTCGGGTAATGAAATGATAGGCACCGTTGCAGTCAGCAGAATAAGTCACGACCAGGTAGCAGAGTTCTGAAAGTATGCAGAAAACAAAAAGCCCATATAGGCAATTCAAAGCAGAAATGGCAATGAGGAGCAGTTTTGTGATGCTGGCTTCGAGTATACGTTGCCCTGGGCTGCTGGATTACAAGGAAAAAAAAAAAAAAAAGAACGAGTAAAATAAATACTGATAAGTACAGGGGATTTAAAGCCCGTTTCTATATTTCATCTAGATGTTTCTAAGACCTTAACCCTAACAGGCTTAAAAATGTAATGAAAAGTCAGGGTCTCCGCTACTCTGTTAAACTCACACATCAGTACAAAATGAATTTAAAACACCACTAATTCAAATGGTCAGCATTTTTAGCCTTAAAAAAAACCACACAAAAAAAAACCCCACCACTGCATGTATTTGCTAAGAGACCACCTGTTTGCAGCAAAACATACAGGAAAACCACACAACGCAGACACCCACCTGCTTCGGATCATAGACCATGAGCCTGTTTTGATACTGTGCAGTATTTGTCACTCCTCCTACGAAAGAGTTTATAGAGGTTACTTTTTTTTCATATAAGCAAAACCAGACCAAGATCAGGTGCAGCAAAATAACCCAATCTAGCGTTCATTTGCTGACACATAACCAGGTTGTATACCACCACTCAGCTTGCATTCCACTCTGCTTTTTTAATCTGGTTACAGGGTAATAGGTAGCACGTTTGTCAAACATCTAGCAATACAAAATATCAACAAACACCCCCAGCCCCCAACCCCCCAGACACACTTCCTTTGCGGGGCTAATTCCATGGGCTGTAGACAATATAAAAATTGATCTGTTTATAAATGACTGTGCATTCAGCTGTTGTAAAGACACAAAGATAAAACCCATCCCTGTTCCAAGGAGCATGCAGAGTGTGACATGGCTTAACGTAGGAGCAGGTGGGCTTGATCAGAGAGAAGGAAGAGGTCAGAGAGGAGCTCAACCTAACCAGGAGCATGACGTCGGACACTGGAGCCAGCTGGAAAGCATAGAGCAACCCTCTGCAACTGCACTCACCTATAGATTTGAAAAAAGATCTGTATTTCATTGGTATTCCAGAGAGGAGATTGCCTGGTTTAGTTGTAGACTTATGGCGGGAGGTTTCTCCACAGTGACCAGAGACAACACTACCATTTGGCATACACACCTTTCAATGTATGTATTTCATAGAATCATAGGATCATCGAATGGTTTGGGTTGGAAGGGACCTTAAAGACCATCTAGTTCCAACCCCCCTGCCATGGGCAGGGACACCTTCCACTAGATCAGGTTGCTCAAAGCCTCATCCAGCCTGGCCTTGAACACTTCCAGGGACGGGGCATCCACAGCTTCTCTGGGCAACCTGTTCCAGTGCTTCACCACCCTCTCTGGGAAGAACGTCTTCCTGATATCTAATCTAACCCTCCCCACTTTCAATTTAAACCCGTTACCCTTTGTCCTGTCACTACAGGCCCTTGTAAAAAGTCCCCCCCAGTTTCCTTGTAGCCCCTTCAGGTACTGGAAGGTGCTATAAGGTCTCCCTGGAGCGTTCTCTTCTCCAGGCTGAACAAGCCCAACTCTCTCAGCCTGTCCCCATAGCAGAGGTGCTCCAGCCCTCTGAGCATCTTCGTGGACTCCTCTGGACTCACTCCAACTGTTCGATATCCTTTTGATGTTGAGGGCTCCACAGCTGGATGCAGCACTCCCACTTTCAATCAGCTTTGTCCTCCGATCTGCTCCCACTGGGCTTAGCTACTTGCTAACACCTTCTGATCACCCCAAGTGACTTGAGCAAGGCCAAGAACCTGATCCATGGACAGCAGAAACTGCGGACAATTCTATTCAAGAATCCTGTTTTCGACCACAGCAGCGGGGAGGAATAGCAGCGTTATTTGGCTGCACCTCTGGAGGCACCAGCCTGTACTGGGACCCCGACATGCGGACGGCAGCACAAGCTCCCAGCTCCGAGAGACTTACAGGCTACGAGACGAGACGTAGCCTTTCCAAACTGTTCCCATCACACTGTGCCACCCGCACTGCCCACGGCAGCACCTGTGAAGCGCACACGCAAGAATGCGCGTTGGAAAGCGGCGACTGCTCCTGTCCCTAACCTCGCAGTCAGTCGCTTGTCTCGGCGCTCTTGTGCGGCCTTCGCAGTGTTAGTGGGCGTCAGCCACACGTACCGACCAGTCTGTTTTAGTATCTCTTTTGTAATTTGATTTTCTTTTACGTAGTTATTTTCCTTCCTACTATAATGTTTAAAAATGAGATGTCAGACTAGTGTTTTGAAAAATAAAAATCATAGTTATTTGGATGATCTACCTCCAGAATGTTAAGCTACGGGAGATGCGCTGGAAGCACAACGCTGCGTCCATTCAAAAAGGACACCTTAATTTGGGGGGAAAGATGTGGAGGATGAAGAGAAGCAAACGGGTTTCTTCCTCATAAAATATCAGAATAAGCCAATAAGCAAAATTATTTGCCTCTTTTCACAAAGAGCCCCTCATATCAAGTACATAGCTTACATTTTTTCCTCTGCAATATTGCTCATCTGTGGTGTTTTATCATTACATTCCCTTCACATACCGCTC
>NW_010237799.1:10472-40127 GCF_000690775.1 Eurypyga helias
CAAAATGAGATGCTAAGGATTTGCATACAGATTTGACTACACAAAAATAGATCTGGAATTAATAACAGTCTCTATATGTTTTAATTTCTTCTAGACTGGAGTACCCTTGCCTCCAGCAGTATTCTTGGCTTTGAAAGTCATCAAGCTGATTTGTCTGCTCTTAGGTTATGATGCCACATGCTGCTACACTGTCCCCTGCAATCAAAGTGCTCGCAGAGATAGATTCCATGCCTTCCCCTAACAAGTATATTTTATAGATTGGCAGTTTTGATCTCCCCTCCCCAGGGGGATAATCTGCATCTTAACAGGTTTCTATAGATACATCTGTCATTAAATATGCCATCTTATATCTGCATCAATTTTCAAACTCAAGTTCCTCCTAACTTTGAAGTGCTATAGCAAAAGTTTAAAATTTTCTGCCAAAATTCAAATTTAACAAGTCTGCAATGTCCTCTTGAACTTTTTTTTTTTTTTTTAAACAAGTTTAAATGCTACTAAAAATAATACATACTTTCTCAGGAAAAAAAAAGGGGTAATTCTGAGATAAATTATTACACTTCTCCACAGTACTTCCTATGAGGGAAGGAGGAGAAAGGCAGGGAGGCATCATAATTACACTTAAAAAGTGGCATTTAAGAATACAAACCAAGCTATTAAATTTGATGTCATGCAATAGCAGCTGAAGTGATAGGAACCCGTCAGTTAAGGGAGGAGGGAAAAAAAACATCCGGCTGGGCAAATGTCAGAAAATTTCCAGTTTCGTCAGCGCTCGCTTCGACACAAGCAGCTTGCTTTGAGTTTCCAGGAGGCAAGAAGAGCTCTCAGGACAAGCCCGTGCCTGTCTCGTTCTTACAGCTGCGCAAACACGCTCTTGGGAAGCCCAGCACCTGACCCGTGGGTTTATGGTGCTTTTACACTGCCGCAATCACTGCTGCTCACTCCCTTGCAGGCTGCAAATCCTGCTTTTCAGGCCCTCCTAGGGTTCCCACCTGACGCAACAGCGCCTCCTCTACTTGGAGAGGTGCTGGAGGAGTCCAAGACCTGCCTTGTCCAGCCCATCTCCACACATGGGAAATATTTTGGTTTGTGACAGTCCACAAACAGCACTGAAAAGCGCCTTCAACAAAGACACCACCAAAAAGAGAAGGGGGGGAGGCAGCACCATTTCTCCAGTTGAAAATCTCTAATACCTATTTATAACATGTCCTAGTAAGACCCCCATATGATTTGAGAAATCTCAGCCAATCCAAACCCCCTAGAAAATCTCACAACCCCCTCTGAAGTCCCCAAGTGCTAGGCTGCACGCACGGATCCCACTTTGCTGGGAGACGTGTAAAATGACATGTTGGCAAAGAGCTCCCACGTGTATTCCTTCCAGCAAATCCAGGGAATATATAGAAACTCATGACATGTCCCCCAAGGTGCTCTGCTATTTTAAAATAGCAATCACTCCTCTCTTAGGTGTCTGTGTGTTAAACACAACATAATCCTTCCTCAGCATGCAAGCCCATTGCCTTTTGCTTCAGCCAGCCCAGGTGCAGAGAGGACAGCTGGGCTGGAGCATATTCTCCCACCAGAAGGACAGCCCTGGAAGACACCGACAACGTCCCACAACGGATGCAATCCGGCTGCAAACAAGAGGGGCACAAGCCCTACATTGTTTGTGGGTTGTCTTTTTTAAAAACATTAAAACCTCATGTTTACATTCAGTCTAAGAAGAGTCAGTGGCATCAAACTTACAATGTTGATGCTTCAAAGGTGTGAGATCCGTTATCTTTATTCAAGCAGAACAGCAACAATAAAGAAGAAATACTGTTCCATATAGAGACTGAGGCAATTCGTATGTACTTGTTAAGCACATGCTCCTCCTAATTTCTGTGATAAGTGCACCGCAAAACTTGATTTGGTTAGACACTGTGGATTCCTATTTATTCCAGATCTCTCCTTTGAAGAAAGGCTAATTTGGGCTTGTTCAGCCTGGAGAACAGAAGGCTCCAGGGAGACCTTATAGCCCCTTCCAGTACCTGAAGGGGCTACAAGGAAGCTGGGGGGGACTTTTTACAAAGGCCTGTAGTGACAGGACAAGGAGGAACAGGATTAAATTGAAAGTGGGGAGGTTTAGATTAGATGTCAGGAAGAAATTCTTCACAGAGAGGGTGGTGAGGCACTGGAACAGGTTGCCCAGAGAAGCTGTGGATGCCCCATCCCTGGATGTCTTCAAGGCCAGGCTGGATGAAGCTTTGAGCAACCTGGTCTAGTGGAGGTATTTTATAGGTATTTACTGAGAAAAAAAAAAATTCTCATCACAATAAACAGCATACTGATATAATATAATACTTCTCCCCAAAACCACTGGCATACTCAGACTAATTCTCCAAGATATGTGATCTCCATCATTCACTTGATCAAAATCTCCATCATTAGGGAAAAAATAAAAATAATGATAAAAACCATTGAATTTTGAAGAAAAAGTTGTTAAAAACAAAGCAACTGTTCAGGACTGGTTTATTTACATCCTGCTCCCCTCCCCCCCAAGCTGAGTTTCCACGTGCATGTGAAGATGTGATTTGAGCTGACACACCGAAGGTCTGCAACTGCAACCCCAGAGAAACAACAGCAGAACCCTTCGCTGCAGAGCGGACTTTTCATGTGCTAATCTCCCGAGCACTTGAGGCGAGGGGAAGCCTCGTTATCCCCAGCTGCCAGCGCAGGAACGGCCCCCAGCTGAACTGCCTGGCAGAGGGTCCCTGCCCCTCTCTGTCCCCACGGGCCCTACACCTAAGCTGGGGGAGGGAGGTTACCGTCTGTGGAAAAGCAGGGCTCCAGCTTGGCGTGTGCGTGCCACGGCGGATGCGGGGCAACGGGCAGAGTTCAAGTTCTCACTCTTATGGAAAAATATTTCCCTGCTTTTATAGGGAATGATTGTTCGTAATGTTGAACTCCAAAGGGTTTGGTGCGTTTTGTTTCTCTTTTCACTCAAACGCTTCTACTTTTCAAGCATGTGGCACGCAATTCGTTTGCAAAACGGGTCACGGTGTCAGATGTTAACTGGGGCCTGGAAGATTCATCTTCCTATAAAATTGCAAAACCATCTGCCCGATGCAGTACTGTCGATACAGAAAACTTACTTTAATGAATTCTCATCTACTTTTATAAAATAAGAAAATAAAATGTGGGGTGTGAAAAAAGAAAAGTTTAAAAAAACTATGAGAAAAAATAATGACACAAACGTAAAAATATGTTCCACAATACGTGGAGCTCAGTAAACTCGAGAGCTGAACCCACTAGTGCTGACCAGAGGGTCCGACTAGTTCCGGACTGCAGACGGCTCCCTCTACAGCCTTCTGGCAAGTTAAAAACCCCACAGGGCTGGAGGCAGCTTAGGGGTCCCCTCTGCCACCCGAAACATCGGCCACCCACCCATCGCCTGCTGCCAGCGTGTGCTTACAGCACTTGGTTTAACACGCTTCCCTTCCCTGCTGCCTGCGCCACGATTTTACGCTCTATTATGTTTTTATTCCTTCTTGTATTTCTCCCAAAGGAGCAGGAAAGTAAAGCCGACCATGAAACCCAATAATAACAGCAGAAACCTCTTAAGTCTAGATCAGCAAAGCCTTTGGAAGACAAGGGGCGTAAACAGCCCATGTGTGGGTCATGTTTTGATGACTGTCTCCACAAACACAGGGGCTAGAAACTCATCACTATTTAATTTATTCACTTACTAAAAGCCTGGGCACATTTTCATGGTTACCTTGCCAGCTGGTAGTAGCAGACTGACTTTGAGAGCTCTTGCTGGTGACCCGTATTCCCCAGAAAAAGCAGTAGGGATACAGCTCAGAAACATCCCTAACTAGGACTAATTTTTTAATTACTTAATTTTAAGGCACATGAACTGGGTTCCCTCCTGCATTACTGTTTACTCTTATGTTAACACTTTACATTTGATGATGAACAGTGGATTTTTTAAGCAATGACTATTGATAAATCTGGGACAAAAAAACATCTCTCGGTACTATTCCCCTGCCCTTGCATATAACATGTACAGCAAGCTACCTTTTAGCCCTAAGCAGTTAGTTAATAATAGAAAGCTAGCTGCAGTTATTGCACCTCCATCTACTTTTATTCATAAAATAACTCTCTTGAATACACCACCCAGTTTTGAACCTGAGTACGTAAGTCAGATCAATACCCGACTGAAGTATTGCACAGAATGCTCTCGTAATTCATAATAACCTGTCAGAAACTAGCAACCCAAAACTGCTCAGCATTTTCTCAAAACCGATATAAATTACAACACAAAACTCCTCTCTGTCTTATACCACTGCCAAAACCTTGCTCCTTACTGTGTCTTTACAACAGAAGTTGCGTTGGCAGCATTTTCAAAGACCTCATGGAATAATACCGATAAACTCTTTAAAACTGGGCAAAACAACAGAAAATATTTATCTAATAGGTTTCCACTTACCTCTTCCCCTGATTCTACAGCTGTATTAGAGGCATATCCTTGAACAGAATATCACACTGCTTCATTATATAAATGCAGATAGTATTTAAACACACAGGCAGGCAGGCATTTCACTTACGTAAGTAAGCACATTAATTAATCCTCAGCATAATTTTCCCTTTCCTAGCGTATCTGGAAAGATTAAAAGTAATCTTCAACCAGTCCTACATTTGACTTAATCTCTATCAAATACTTCCTGGTTTTTGAGGGGTCTTTTTGTACAGAAAAAGCAGAAATGAAGGAAAAAAGGCTACATTTTTCATGTACTGGTGTAAGGACTACACTCTGATGGAGGTTTCTAGTGCTTGTTCAACAATGTTATACTAATACATTTAACACAATTACCTAAAAAGTCCTGTTTTTCATAACTAGAGACTGAAAAAAATGCTAAGAGGAAGAAAAAAGTAGGGAGGGGGAAAAAATCAAGACACAGCAGTAGTAGCACCCATGTATTGGAATTGCCTATCACAGGCACACATCTCTGTCCACTGATAAAACAGCAAAGGCCGTGAACAAACAGGGAAATGGCTCCAAACACACCCGGCTGGTACCCTAAAGCCAAAATCCCATTTCTGTACCGTACCTGTGTCTCAAAGCTCACGGTGTGCACACTTCAGGATTAACACACAGGAGAAACTCAAGACTCCTTCAATGCCAGTTGTTGAACAAAGTGACCCAAAGCACCAGCCAGGGATCTCTTGGTGATTTTCAGCATTCCATCATGCTTTTAATTCCAAAGTCATTATTCATTATTTTAGTGTACATGTATAAAACTAGATACCTGTCACCTTCCCCAGCAATGCTTGGGAATCCATTCCCATAAGGCACTTAATCCATATGGGCAGAAAGATACATCTGCAAGGAACTCCGCTAACCTAAATTACACACTCTGAGAATCACAGAATCTTTTAGGTTGGAAAAGACCTTTAAGATCATCAACTCCAACCGTTAACCAGCACTGCCAAATCCAGCACTGAACCATGTCCCTAAGCACCACATCTACCCGTCCCTTAAATACCTCCAGGGATGGCGACTCAACCACTTCCCTGGGCAGAAACACAGCAAAGGCTTAACTTAATCTTTCATTTATATACCATCTTTTCACTGTCAGGATCCCAGACCATATTAAAATCCCCAGAGAACATATACAGTGAAGATGGCAATCACTGAACATTTTCCTCAAGGGCTGGCCCCATTTACTCATTCACTTCCTTTAGAAATACTAAACTTTATAACCTTTCGGGACGCACTTCTTAGTAAAAAGTGGGTGGTTGTTTTTTCTCCTGTCAAACTTCCATAGACAGCACCTCGTTCCAAAGTAACCAATAACAGAAATGTCACTACAAAGACTGATGGCACGACGTCTTCAACTCCCATCAGCGTGCACATGTAAAATAAAAAGTACATCAGACGGAGTTGCAAATAATACGTTATTTCAAGACTACAAGGCCTGTACTGTCATCTATATGTGCCATAAAGCTATGATTCCATCAGGCAGTCCTCTGCACTTGTTATGGACAGAGCTGTGTGTGTTTTCTAACAAGGGTCATCTTGGCCTGTTGCAATATCCTCAAGAGCAAGTGAGAGCAGTTCATAACATCTGCCTTCAATCCCTGGATCTATACAAGCCAACAAGCACTTCATTCTCTGTTTCATTACCAGGAATAAACGCAGTGGTACCAGATAACACCACAGAAACTGGGTGTTGGGTTTTGGTTTTAGGGAGCGGGCAGAATTTGTCATCTGAAATTTGCCCAAAAGTGCATTATCATTTCGATTCACTGTGATTTATGAATGGTGACTGGAGCTAGCATGTATGATGTATGCAGCTTGGAAACACAGAGAGGTATTTAGCAGACAAAAAAAAACATTGCATAGGTATGTTACACTCCTCTGCTTCTAATCAGGCTTCACTTTATGCTTCCAGGCTAAAATTCTTTGAAACGCCCATTTCCTAAGACAAAAGTTATCCTGACATATAAACCTAAGAAGATTTATTAGTTTCATTCAAGACAGTATTCAGGTATTTTGTTAGTACCTCAAACTGTGTGAAACGTTTTCTACCTGATATCCAAAGAAGACCATCCACCACATATCCCGCATGGCAGGAGAGCGATCGATCGAAGGACTGTACAAAGGTCCACTTGTTCTTCTTGGGACAATAGCGTTCCACTGTAGGTAACACTTGACGCAGTTCATTTCTGCCTCCTACTGCATAGAGGTACTCGTCCACCGCTCCCAGCACAAAGTGCTCCCGGCAGTTCTTCATCGGCGCTATCTCAGCCCAAGAGTTGGTGCGGGGGTCGTAGCGACAGGCAGTCCTCACGGCACAAGTGCGCCCCGTGGAGTGCTCTGCCTCTCCACCAGCGACAAAGAGAAAGTCTCCCATGACAGCAACACAGTGGTGGCTTCTCCCTACCGGCATGGGCGCCAGCTCGCTCCAGTTTGCAATCCCTGCGATATGAACATTCTCTTGATCTACCGGATTGAAGTATCGCAATTCCTTCACTTTACAGATTTCACGTTTTTTCCCGCCAATAATGTAAAGAGTGTCCGACTGGAAGCGAGGTTTTGTCCTTCTGGTTTGCCAAACCGGCTGTGCATAGACACTCTGGTGGTAAGCCAAGGCCTCGTTAATAAGTGCCGTCGCAGTTTCGCTGGCTTGGACGAGAGGATGAGAAAGAGCTACGGTATGCAGCGTATCCACATCCATAAGGCCAAAACGGACATGCTGAAGAAGTTCATCCATGTACTGGTAGCGACAGTTGTGTTCCAACCACCTCACAGCCAGCTAAAAGTGAGGGGAAGGAGGGGAAAAACAAGACACCAATTATTTGTGTACAATTCTGTCAAAATTTCATCTTTCGAAAACTGTTTTTGCATATGTACTATGTATAATATATATAATTATATTTTACATATAGTATAGTGTATGTGTGTATATATACACACAGTATATACAAGTCTGAGCTATATACTTGCCTCAGCACTGACACCAGTCAATACAAAAAGTAGTTGCGAATGCACGTGAGTCAACATAGAACATACCTACTAAAACTCCACCTACAACAAGCATAAAAGCTTTGTATCGCACCAGTCCCGCTAAACAATTTCACAGCATTATCAGACTGCCATACTGCTACGCAATACTCTTGCCGTTCAAACTGTTAGTGATGCTGTAGGAGACCACAATGTCCCAGAGCCAAGCTGCTGGAGCAATAATATAAATGTAGGGACTATGTGACCATTGGAGACCATGGGTACACTAGAAAGAAAAGTAAGATTATGGTTAGATGCTTAGAAAAAGCCCTTTCTCCAAACCATCCTTCATTCTAGCAATGACAAAATATTGAAGGAATATAATAAAATAGATACTGAATGTCTCAATATTTTTTCCTTCTTCCTTTATTTCATTCATAAAATGGAGAGAGGTGTAAAGGGACAGAAATTGAGAGAATGGAGAAGCAGAGAAGAGGCTTTGCTGGTTTGGGATTCGTCAAGAAATCGTCAAGGAAGACTCTCAAAATGTTCAGCAATGGCATCTGGTATCAACAGCCAAAATTAAGCATAGCCTTTAAATTACATAAAGCATATGGAATCCAACCAGGTCTAAAAAGAAGCTAGGAAGGCCCAAAACCATTTCAAGAACTGTTGTGTAAGTTGTTCTTGAAAACCTCCACTGATGAAGATACCAGAAAACTTCCTCAGGAAAACCATCCCCATGCTCAGCTATCCTCTCAGACAGATTTTCCTTTTATCTATGCAGGAGCTGAAAACCCTTCAACTCATTGCCTCATCTTCCCCCTTTGGGTTTATACTCCAGAGCTCAGGAACCCACAGACCAGCCCCTGAAATGCACTATGATATTGCTGATTCATGTTTAAGCTTATGACGAGTTCTATTCACAGAATCACAGAACAGTTTGGGTTGGAAGGGACCTTAAAGATCATCTAGTTCCAACCCCCCTGCCATGGGCAGGGACACTCTCCACTAGTATGTTCTTACCTTCTTCCCCTCCATTGCAGCCTTTCTGCAGAAGCCCGTACTGGGCTCACTTGCTGGCTTCTCCAAGAAATAACCCCCCCCAACTACCACACTTGAGACCGTACTAGGAGCAGAAGTGTAGCAGCAGACAGCAATGGCCTTGCTTTGGGTTCTGCCAAACTTCCACAAACCGTTATGCTTTCTCTGTCATGACTGAACTCTCTACTATTTAATTCCAGCTACTACTCTGATCTGTCAAGATCATTTTCACTCCTAATTATACTTTAAAATGTGCTTGAAGACCATTCTACCTTCTGATTGTCCGAAAACATAAACCCCATATTATTGTTTCATCCAAGTCATTAACAAAGACATTGACTAGTTCTGGATGAGGACAGACCCCTCTACTTGATACTCCATTTCATCCTGACAAAGAACTTGCGGAGCAGGAATTTCTAACTAGTCGTGCGATAACAACCTCTTCAGCTAAAACTTACTGTCCTGTATTGCTCATGGGAATGTCACATGAAGGAGCTGAAAAGAAAGGCTTCTGTCTTACTCAAGGCTTTCATATACACATGGTATAGCAAATTTATTGCTGCTTCTGTATTCTGTCAGAGAGGGAAGATGATAAACTAAAACCACCTTCTTATTAAGAATAATTTGAAACACTTTTGCTCCACTGTGCTATTCAACCCCTGTGAAACAAAGAATCAATGAAGGGCATCAAAACTGCAACAGTAGTTCAGTCAGTTAAATGCTGTATTGAGTTTCAAAATGTGCTTTAGCTATATGTATTTAGACCAGTTAGTAAAAAAAGGGAGTTCATTAAATACATTTGAACGTGTTTATGGACTTGAAATCGTTGAGCTTTATGTTCACATGTTCTAAATCCACCTAATCCATGTGTCAGGTGTCTCCTACTGAGTGGTTTTAGACAGCTCCATACTCCGTGTCTTGGGCCATGCGAGTCATTCCGCAAAGTCTTCAGAGGCACTTCGCTCTCGGCACTGACGAGACACTTGAAACTGAAGTGGAATTCAGGCTATATCTTCATCATGATGAAGACAGCGACTGAATTCATACCAACGGAATGATGTGTGGGTTGCTATATTAAAAGAAGAATTTATGAAAACTGAGTTCTTATTTGTCACCCCTTGCACCCAACAGACTGGTTTCTTTTGCTTAGAGTTCATGCCTTCCCTCACTTCTAACATGGCATCGTGGAGGCATCACCTGTGCTATAATGACAGACTTTATAGGCTCTCAAAGGACATGCACTAATTTGAACCAGGTCTTGGTAGCCACAAGGTATTTAAAGCAAGTTTAATATTAATGCCTGCTCCTATCTTAGAACTTCACCCTTCTTTCTTTTACTGTCCTCCCTCCCACCCCACAGTAAATACTATATAAACAAACACAAGCAACACTACATACATTCCTACCTTTTAAAGACACAGTATCTGCATTCATTTCTGCGTGTGGGATGTGTGACAACCTGCAGCAGAAGGGATGGACATCTCCATTACAATACGTTTTTTCTGCTGCGTGAAGTTTGGCAAAACCGATGTGGTTCCTACTGCGTTTGGGCTGCACTAAGCATAGTCCTGGAGTTGTAAAAAAATGTTTCACCAAAACCAACAATGCTTAACATTTCTCTAAAAATCACAGAATTTCTAAACCACCACAGTGATGGTGCAAAGCAATACAAAGATTCTGTTGGCACTCACAGCAGATGTACAATCTATTCCTGGTCTTCAACCAAAACTTTCTCCATCCTCTCCTACAGCAATTCATCCCCACTCCTCTGTCCTGCATTTTCATTGATGAAAACTTATGAATCTTTCCAAATTTATTGCAACCTCCTTCAGATCTTCTACGTGCTGCACCCAAAGGTGTCTTTGGTCACAGTACTTGCACCTTTCCCTTCTGACAAACAACTGCAAGAGCTGTGGGGAGGGTAAGTGAATCCCGGGCTGTCTGTCATATAGGTTGCTACTGGCTCTTACCAGACTCCACGCCTGAGGTCAGTTTGCAGTGGAGTACTGCATTTTACTGTATTAATGTGGGAAGCAGGGCTAAGAGCCTTGCATATCATTATCACCTGGGTGGTCTGTACGCATCTCAATCTGCAGAGAAGCTCTACTGGGTCTTGGGGAGGCAACTGAGGCCTGGGAATCACAATGTGTTTAGAAGCTCCTGCCCAGATCGACTCATGCTGCTGTTGAACACAATTTGACATTTGTTCTGCATTACGCATTGTTAAGGTGCTCGCCCCCAGAACATGGTGTCTGACATAAAGCAGGCAGGGAAGAAAATTGAGTTGTCTGTGTGGGTGAACAGATATACTAGTCACTGGATGGTTTCACAGCTATTGGAGGGCTGGAGAAGTTCAAAAGGAAGAAAATTAAGTTCCCAAACAAGTCTTTGCTTGTAGCAGAAATAGTCACCGATGGACTGTACAGTTTTAAACTTCCTTCAGCACAAAGGAGGCAAATCTCTCTCATGAACATATGGCAGAAGCACAAACTTCCACGTAGCACTGATAAATACGCAGATGTTTGCTGATATGCAAGTTCCACCAGCTTTACTCATTTTTTTGTTTAATCCAGACTTAGAAACCTGGTGCTTAAATAGAAACTCCAAAATTCACCCTGCCTAATTATAGTGCCTGTTTTTCAGCCTCTCTGGCAGTAGTGATTAGCAACTATAATCAGTACTGGCAAAATAAACTCAAAGCCATCACATACTTTGTGACATGGCAAGGAGAGGCATTCAGACTTCTCTAAGAAGATACCAATAGCACTTGAAATTACAACTGTGTCTAAAACACAAACAAGGAAGCAAGCAAACACAAAGAGACCATCCACAACTTTGAGTTTTAAAATATTTGTATTGCTGCTAAATAATTTACAAAAATAAAGAAATACTCCCACTCCCAGTGCCATACAGGCAAATTCTGTTTAAACTGCTAGAAGCTTCTTTTCTATTAATTTTAATGTATGAGTCTGTGAGAAAAGGAAGCTACAGTCTAGTGCCTATAACAACTATAATAAATAATATATTTTGCCACATTCATCTTCTGAACTATGTAAATGACACAAGTAGACCCTCAGAAGGACAGGATTTTCACACCAGATTAATTCTCTTGTTCTAAAGCCTTAACCCAAAGGTTTTTTCCTCTCCAAGGTTACATTACTTGATTTCGCAAAGGAGTACATGCTCAAAACAGCAGAAAACAGATGGAAAAATATATTGTGCCATGGTTGGAACATACATCTAAACACACCTGCATGTTGGACTGTGATTTCACTGCATTTCCAACACCTGCTTCTGCTTCCAGCACGGTGCTTCGACAGTGCAATTCACACAGCCTCAGAGTGAGGCCCTTCCTGCGCTGCTGTTAGCGATCTGTGTACTGCATATGTACTGCAGCCCAGGTTAAAGCTGAACTAAGAGTTTCACCCCTGTTGAAGATAACCCTGCAGTAAGCAGTTACCTGGTGTTTTGGGCCGCCAGCTATCCCAGGAAACAAAAAAACCCATCACACCTGTTCCTTGCCCATCCAGTGTACTCCTGCAATCCTTCTCATGCCACTTGGCAGGGAGACGTGGCAGACCTTCACTTGACACCACAGCAAGTTCTCCAACCAGAAAAGCCAAGCTACTTCATGAGGAGAAAAAGCTTGCCATACCAATTAGAGCCAGATTCACCTGGAAACTGCTTTACATCACAAAGTCAGTGTGAGGGAAAGTTGATGTCTGCAGAGCTCAGAGCAAAACACTGCTCTACGCCTGGGTTCTGTGCGAGTCAGGGGCCACGGAAGCTCCATTCAAGTCACCCTGGTCTGACCTCTAGTTGATGCATTCGTGTTGTAGCCAGACATACTGCAAAGGAATTACACTAGTTTATACCATCTAAGATTTCTAATAAATGAGACGAAGGCAAGAAGTGACAGTGGCGGAGAAAAGGAGGGATTTGGAGGTGGTGGGGTTTTTTAGCAATGACAAATAAAAGGAAACATGAAACCTTATGAGGTTTCAAAACAATGAATTCACATGTCTCGTTAAAACAAATTGAAATCTTAAATACAATAACACAGTGAACATTGTCCTTTCTCCTCAAATGGGAGTATTCAACATGGACAAGTGGCAGGAACTATTTTCCTGGACTGATATCAGATATACTCAATGCAAATTATCTGATTTCTGCATAACAATCTGATGATGATATATACCACGGAAAGAGAAAGAAGCACAAATCAGTTCTTTTAATATAAATCTCACACAGATTCACAGAGTGGAATCTCACCTGAACAATCCTTTTGTTTCTTAAATTAAGCAAAACGTTAGGCCAGAAAAACATCAAACTAGTATCTTTGCATCATTAGCATATTGGACGGTGCTAGAGATCAGCTCCGACCGACTGATAAGACAAACAGAGTAATGAAAGCAACACAGTTACTACAGCAAACACTTTAAGGCACTGAGGGAACTTGAAAAAGCAAAACTTGGACCTGACTAGCTCAGTGTTCAGGAACACTAGAAATCTCTATTTTGGCCATAAACTTGCACATGATTTGGCCTCTCCATGAAGTTACCCAACTCAGCAAGCCTCGGGCATCCCAGACTGGAACCTCTTGCCTCAAACCCACTGTGTGTCTCAGATGGCTATCATCAGCAGCACCCTGGCTCTTCAAGGCTCAAGTCCAGGAACAGAACTCATGAATAAACCAGGACATTTACTAAAATTGTAAAACAAACTCTACTGAAGGCTGTGAACTTTTTAAAAATGAGCAGGGATTTCCAAAGGGCCTGAATTTGGATCTCTAAAGGGTCCCAGTTCTTCTGTCTCTCCAGAGACTAAAAAGGACAAACTCCAGAGAGTTTAGGGTATCAATTTAAGCGTTTAAGCATTAAGATGAATTGGGCTGTATCACCCATTTAAGAATAAAAACATATGGATGAAGAAATGTTTCTGGAAAAAAACCCAAACCACCAAACACAACTTTTCAAAGCCATGAGTTGCACGTGAATATTTTTAGAAGCTGGTACACAACCAGTCTCCAGACTCCCTCTGCAATTGTATCAGTCACATACTACCTTGCAGTTGTGGGCGGCATGGAGAACGCACGGCTCAAAGTTAGACGCGGAGAGCCTTAAAGATAGAAATCTTTTTCTTCTTTTTATTTTGAATTAAAAATGTGCATAAAAATAAGACTGTAATGAGCTGCATGTAGAACAATCAAAATTAGGAGGTATTTGCATTTCTTTTGCACCTTAAGCCAAACAACTACAAAATTATGCATAGGATTCTCTCAATCTGAACACAGTAAATATTAATAATCTCTGAATCAGCAATGAAATGCCTTTTGCCCCTGAACCTTGAAGGGAGACTTTCCAAGTCAAAAAGTTGTAGTACAGTGACTGAGACCGTATTCACAAGGCGCCAGGCTGAGGCATACGCCTGTAGTATGTGAAAAAAATCAAGCTGTGGCATCCCCCACCCTCTTTACACAGAGATGTTTTAAAATTACCTGTTTGTCAGTTTTACAAATGTGTGTCTATGTAAGCAGCCCCCTGCGTGGCGCTGCGTTAGCAAGCAGGCGCTTTCATTTGCACATTCTGATTTTACAATCAGAATTAAAATGTTTGCTCTGATCGGGGTGAGTTGATAAACAGGGATTTTAAATTTTTTTTTTTTTTTTTAATGTGAAAAAATGAAAGAAAAATGTTCCTCTAGATGTATTATGCCTTTGGGCTCCATTTGAGGGAAGGGAAAAAAGACAGAGAAAGCTACTGTGAAGGTCACAGAGTGAAAGAACTTCCTCAGGGCACAGAATAAATTAAATCCCAAGGAAAAAATAAAATGTGATTTCCAGAGTGTGAGGCACAAACTCAAAATGACAATGATTGACAGCCAAACTATATCCGTGCAATATCGAAGACTGCACGTTCTCATTTACCTCAGTGTAGCCAGCAAGCGCCCATTAAACATCCGTCTGATGCCCAAATTAACCTTCTTGGCAAACTGAAAGAGGCACAAACTATCATAATCAACCTTTCATTATCACAGCAGCCTCTAGTTAAAGGGTCAGAATAATTGTGCCATCAGAGCCCTGATTGTTTTCAATCAACAGACGACTGGAGTGACAGCTCAGTGATGGAGTAGTTTGATGAAACCGCACCAGGCCTAATCAGAGCAGATGAAAGGAAGGCATGATTGGTGCAAATGAACAGTCGTGCCTCTCTTTTTCATTTACAATCTGAAATTACTCTTAAATTTACAGGGTTTTTTCTCCCTTATGAGTACCTCTGAAAGAATGTTTGACTTATTATGAGTTCTGACAGTGCAGAGTTATAAAACACAGGTAGGGTTTTCAGCCCAGGCTTTAAGTGGGTATTCAGCATAATTTTAACAAATTCACTCTTGAAAAGCACAAAATGACTAAAGACTTCCAATGACCTAACCTTTCAGTGCTGTTTGATTAGCAGAACAATTTATCATGGCTCACATTCTTCATGCTAAGAGAAGATTAAAAAAAAAAAGAAAAAAAACGGGCAAGGAACCCTTGCAAATGTTTTCTCTTAGCCAATATATTTATTGTTATTGCTCTCCTGTTCCCTCTCTCTCACCCTCACACATACACACAAGAAAAAAAAAATAAAGAACACTGCATTAATAATCCTTTTCCTCTTAGAATGAATAATGGAATCCAAGCAAAGGACTGTTTGGAGATAAAAGCAGAGACCAATTATCATGCCACTGACAGCATCAATATTTAGTTTTCTGATGGGCTGTTCATTCCCACGTGCTAAGGGATGGAAAAACGAATCAATGCCACCAGTTGTTTCTCACCTTACTCACTGACACAGAATCAGTGCGCCTCACAAACGAAAAGCAAAAAGACAAATTGGGGGCCGCTTTGGCAAAATTTGGAGGGAATGGAAGATTCAAGTTTCCTGCACCTCCTCAGCTAGTCTTCCTACCCTCCCAGCCCCACCAGCTCCAGCCGTGTGGCTTCCCATCCTCATAACAGCACTGTAAGGAAGGTGCGGTAAATCAAATGAACCTCTTCCTATCTCTGAAGGAAGCACGTATTTCGAGTGGTACAGCTTTTGTTCTGTGATCTTGGTCACCATCAGATGTCGCGTCTGTCAAGCATCACAAAATGCATACCAGTGTTCAGGTCAGCATACCGAAACAAAAAAGCAGCTTAGAAGCAAAGATTAGTATTAGCCTGAAAGGGGAATGGATAGAGAAGACTGATCCAAACACCAACATCTTTCAAGAGATTTTGTTTCCTGTACCTTTTCCTCACACTACAGAACGGAAGTTTTAATTCCTTGAAAGTCTGGGGCAGAGGATCCATCTCAGTGGAACACACACAAATGCCTTCAGCTGAAGAAGCTGTGAGCAGGCTTGCACATCCTTGCTGACATGGAGAATGCCATTTTTACTTGTTCCTGTTTCATTTTAATTTATTCAAGTTTACTGTTGGTGTAAGTAGGTTGAAAGGACCCGGCTCTCTTGGTGCTTTTTCTCTTTATAGTGAGGAAAGCCTTACTACCTCAGACAGCACAAATGCTCCAACCCAGCTGAATTAAAGATGATCTATTAGCTCCAAGTCCTAGACAAAAGCATGACAAAAGTTGCCGTCTGTCAGTGATTTGGCAAGTACTTCCCCCCACTGCTTCCACTCGGTTGACAGCTGACTTTCACCTTTCCTCCTGTTTCAAATATTAAAACACCTAACCTTTTCCAATATAAAGACACTGTTTGCAATATACATATGGATTTAGAGAACTCTTGGGAGTGACCCTGGAACATTCCTAACACGCCAGTGAAGAAAGGAAATAACAGTTGGGAAGCTGCCATCATGTGCTTTGTCAGCCTGGAGAAGGCTTAGAAGCAAACATTCCTCACTCTAAACAAATAGCAAAGTCTCACATTCACAGTGTCCTCACCACAAGGATCACACCACATATTCAAAGATGCTGTCATTCTGCTATCTGTCCCAACTCCTTCCCAGCCATCTCCACACTAGTGCTAGACCCCTGCTTCACCAGTGGCACTGGCTTTGTATACAGGGGGGATGGCTGAAGTGTATTCCCAAACTGAAGCCTGAGAGCACAGCTGGCAGGAAGGACAAAATGTGCATCTTTCCAGACGCAGCCGTAATCACTGCCATCCAGTCACAGACCCACAGCTTCATAGATGGACAGGGTTTGGAGGACTGAAGGATCAGACAGTAGGATCAGGCAACAGAGAGGGAAGCCAAATATAAATGAGTTATGACTTCAGGAAATATATGTCCCAAAAGGAAGATTAGAGAACCCCAAGGTTCATTAGATCTGGAGAGTGAAAGCACTTTATTAGAGTATGTCCCTCTGGTTTCTTATCAGACTGCAAAAGCTGCAGTTTGTCTACTTTAGGAAGCCCTTGATCTGCTAAATAAGAAATGCTATACCTCTTGGGTGGAGTTTTGCTGGTTTGGGTTCTAGGTGATGTCAACCTGCAGCTTTCAGAACACCAGCCTGCAGTCTGTGAGCCACTTTCCATGAGGCTCACAAACAAATCAGATCAAAAGATTTGATTTTGATCTTTCAGCACTGAATAACACACAGCAAGCAGAGTTGCTGGCCGAAGTCGGTCTAGCAGCATGAACGATGCGTTTCAGGATACGATACTCTGATGAAGGTAGAGGAATATAATGCAGCTGTATTAATAGTAAACATTTATCAAAATTAACGGTGTTCATCACAATATATTATAAATATTTCTCAAGTGTTTTTTTTCAAGTGCTGATAAGATCTATCTCAAAGCATTTGAGCTATAAAGCACCAACCACCAGTTGCCTGATTTCCCTGCTGGATGAAAATATTGTCCTGCAGAGTCTTCAATAGGTACAAGGGAGATCTATAACCTACCTGTCTTTGGTAGATTTCTTAATCATAATTAAACAGCTCCATTAGTAGCCATTTTAACAGCTGTATTTCTGTCTCGGAAATTCCTCCCTTCTGCGCAACATCTTTGTGCGGAAGGGAAGAATTCTTCATCTCAAAGACAAACTCTCCACCAACAAAGTACAATCCTCCGCATTCCCAGTCCAGTGCTTTAACACAACCTTCTTTCCTCCCATATTTATATACGTAATGATACTGGCCTTCCCAAAAAGGCAATTATTTTATCAAACAGTTTGTAAGAAAGACAGTGGTAGTTTCAATTTTATGTATGTGTTTCCTATGAAACATATAGGAAAAAATGTCAGTTTTATAATAGCAGTTAAGAATAGAATGTACACCTTTCAATATTGGATTCAGTTCTTTATCACACTTTATCCAATGCATTTGCAACATCAGAAGGATATAGACCTGTTGCAGCAAGTCCAGGGGAGGGCATGAAGATGCTCAGAGGGCTGGAGCACCTCTGCTATGGGGACAGGCTGAGAGAGGTGGGCTTGTTCAGCCTGGAGAAGAGAAGGCTCCGGGGAGACCTTATAGCACCTTCCAGTGCCTGGAGGGGCTACAAGGAAGCTGGGGGGGACTTTTTACAAGGGCCTGTAGTGACAGGACAAGAGGGAATGGGTTTAAATTGAAAGGGGGGAGGTTTAGATTAGATATCAGGAAGAAGTTCTTCATGGAGAGGGTGGTGAGGCACTGGAACAGGTTGCCCAGAGAAGCTGTGGATGCCCCATCCCTGGAAGTGTTCAAGGCCAGGCTGGATGAGGCTTTGAGCAACCTGGTCTAGTGGAAGGTGTCCCTGCCCATGGCAGGGGGATTGGAACTAGATGATCTTTAAGGGCCCTTCCAACCTAAAACATTCTGTGAACCTACGATTTTACCATTTCTTCTATTTACTGGAAATGGGACTAGACAGAATCCTACCTAGAAGACATTGACTAACCTCAATAAAAATATTTCAGCTTATCAGACTTGCAATATAATGACTGTGATCAAAAAACAGCTTTACAAAAGGCTAGCTGAACTCCATTAATATATAACACTATACATAGTAATGGATCATTATATTAGAGCAAAGAGTTGCTATAATAGAAAAACTAAACTTTTCATCTACTTGAGCTTGAAGTGAAGTAAGGTAGGGACAGAAGGTAAACTCTCAGCTGTTGTAAATTAACACAGCTCATGGAAGTTTGCCATTTTACACCTTCTGGGGAATCTGAACTTCAAAATTATGTAGCACTTTCCTTCCAAGTATCTCAAAGCAATTTATAAGCAGTAAAACTTGAGCTTCTTTGAGAGAAGTGTACATTTCAGCCATTTCCCCAGCATGGGAACTAAAAGAGAGAAAAATTAACTGATAAGAGAGCACTGGTACAGCTCACACATAATCAAAGTCTTCTGTCTCCTCAAGCTGTCCACAACAGAGTCTCTATTCCACTACCAAAACCCTGTGGAGATTTGTGTGCTCCGTATGACAGAACAAAGCCTGTATCTGAAACTGAGGACAAAATAGATCCCTAAATATCATCTGACAGAAGTATTTGAGATATTTTTGCAGCTGAAAAGTATACCACCATACAGGCAATAAAACACTTCTTAACCTTCTCAGAGCAGCAAAGACAAAACTATCCCACAGTGTCCTTTAAGAGAAGTGTGTTCTTGTGTGATCAAGTCTGCAAACTAAGGAGTAGTTTCCCTTACAGTCCTTTGTAGCTTCTCTACAAAGGCAGATCTGCAAATGTACTTCTTGCACCTAACTCATTTTTCTGCTGTGATGGAAGAACAAGCAAGGTCCAGTGCATCCCCAGCAATGACCCTCCCTATGTACAACTGTACGTACCATTTAAAACCCGTACGAGCTAGTGTGCAGTCCCTATTGCAACAGATATTACAGCTACCCCACTACTGACAAGCACTCTATTTTCCTGTGCAGTGCAAGGTCTATCACATCTGGAAATGTAGACAAATAAAATAAAAGAGCTGGGATTGAACACACTGGAAAGGCTCTACTTACTCCTGCAATCAAAGTAAATATTGTTTTAACAAGACCATTGGAACCGAGTGTGGGGGGTGACAATTTATCCAGAGCAAAGCAAAGCAATAAAACCAAACCCAAAATATGGCAGATGGAGACAGAATGTTGCTTTTTCCTTTCAAACAGGTCCAGCCTGTTACACAGCCATAAAGACAATTAGAAACGACAAGCAAGCCCCCCAGCATAAATATTGCTAAAACACAGCTTCATAGCTTCCTAATACCTACAGACCCTAATAGATCTATCTGCTTCTCTTTAATAACTGGCTCAAACAACAATAAACTCTGAGGTAACAACTTCTTGCCATCCGTCTTCTAACGCATCACAAAATGTTCAGGTTTGAACCCTCTATCATTTGTTGTGATGGTAAAACCAACATTGCTAGGTGCTTTCCCTCTGGTAAGTTTTTCTGAAGTCAGAATGAGCAGAAGCTTCTCTCTTCATAAACACAGCTGTCTAACCAGGACCCTTAACTGTGATGTGATTGCAGTTTATAGAGATCAAAGTTGAGGATAGCATTTCTCTTTTCTCAAAGAGGGTGAGGATAGAACGTGTAGGAAGTAGAAGAGAACCCACCCCACCAGGCATCATTTATAAAGCTAGAATTGCTCATTTTTATTTTTAGGGGAAACATTCAAGCCAACATTAAATGCACTGAAACTTTACGTAGCCACACTAGCATTAGAATAAGTTGCTGATACATAATTACATGTGGAAATTACAATCTCTCACCATCTGATAAACATTGTTTTTATTGCTATTGCTCTCTTGTTATTTTTCCCCTTGAAATATATTTTAGAAGCACAGTGGCTGTCTATGGAGACACGCATCTACAAGCTTTCATCAGTAAAAAATGTTAGAGAATGAAATAGGCACAAAATCGACAGAATTCTATAAAAATGCAATTCAGGTCTGTGAAAATTAGTCTAAATGGTTCTTGAATGTAGAAAGATTCCTATTCCTTCCTTCCCTATTGTTAGGGTATAATTTTCTATGGATTTAATACGAAAATCCAACAAATCACATAAAAACGTATCATTTTCTATAATAATCTTGACAACAGCTATACAGGACTTGTATGTCATTAATATCTCAGGCCACACATAAAAACGTATATCAAAGTACATACTATACTCTCCTTAGTTGATAGAATATATATATAAACTAAGCATATATACACTCTCATATATATATGTGCTCTCAACATGCCATGCTACTACAAAATTACTGAGATCAATTTTTCCAAGTGAAATCACTAGCTGGTTTTATTTTTTTTTTAACCAGTGTTATCACCAGCAACTTCACTGCAAGAACTTTATTTCTGTTTTGTTCTGCTTCACTATTTTAATGAACCAACTGAGCCCTCTGACAAGGCCAGTGTCAACTCACCCTTCTGGGTCTCACAGACAGAAGCTACTTTCTCCCAGCTACATCACCCCTGCAGTTATCAAACATTAGCCACTACGTTACACATTAGCGAGCCCAATTCTTTAACTTCAAAGTGCTGCTGGAACCCCATTTTAATGTGGATGGGCCCCCCTAATATTAACTGTGGAAACATTTAGGCCTTTTCCCATTGGGAGACAATTAACTTCTGGTTTTTTATATCCTGTGAAGAATGTATGCCAGCATAACAACAACAAATACACATGTATTTTAGAAGTTGGTATTACTTTCAGCTGATTTTTGACATAGAGATTTTTCTATATTTAAAAAGAGAATGGGGAAAAAGAACCAAGCAAGTATACTAGCAGAAGCTCACTCAGAATTTAAGACCAGAATACCTTGCTTTTGAATCAAATCACATCTTAATAACATTAATCTTACTGACTCTGATTTAGTCTTTAATCCCCATGTGATGGGTTTCAGATTAACCCAGGATTCATTTTTCAGGAAGGAGTTAAGTTTTCAAAATCAACTAGTTGTCCTAAAGAATGTTATTTCTTTTAAAAAGTGACTTATACACTTAGAGCCCCATTTATAATTTGCATTTAAGGTCCCAAACTTATCTCATGAATTGGGAATGTCAGAGCTTCCCTGCTGCAAGATTAAAACAAACATCAATTTATTATTTAAACCGACTAAATCACATCTGAAGCAAACGGAAACTTCTAAAAGGTGAACTTCAAAATTCAGACCTACACGGTTTCACA
Source organism: Eurypyga helias (assembly GCF_000690775.1). Classification (NCBI taxonomy): domain Eukaryota; kingdom Metazoa; phylum Chordata; class Aves; order Eurypygiformes; family Eurypygidae; genus Eurypyga; species Eurypyga helias. The sequence goes on from NW_010237799.1 coordinate 32,112, forward strand.
TGAATGTTAAAATCAGCTCCACCCTAAAGGAGCAGTTTGAAAGCTTTACAGCACAGATTCTCACTTCAGAGACTGTGATGTTTCCATCTGTCATTACTATCCCACATAGACCTCTAGCTTGGAAGCCACTCCTTAGCAAGGCTTCTTAAGATCTTTTTGACAAATGTATTTGTCGTAATTTCTCCCATTTCTCCCTGGCACGAGGGAGTCCAAGGTGATCAAAGGAATATAAAGAACCCTTTGACATGAGGCAATGAAACCTCCAGCTCTGCAGCTCGCTCGCACATCCAGAAGCTGCCAAGGGTCTCCCTGCTGGAGTACGCAAGAAGGAGCAGAGGTGCCACTGCTTTTCCATCTCTTTGCCTCCTCACCCTCCTGGAGCCACTACTGCCCTGGTCCTGGGGCAGGAGGGACAGCAAGGGACAACAGCTGGTCAGATCTCAGCAGTCATGCTGAACCACAACCACTTAACAGCAGGTCTAGGCTTATGGGTGCAAATTTCCTTCATCTAACCATAGACACTTAGTTTAGGTACAAATAGAAGCACCTAAGCCCAAAACTTGGATTCTAACATATTGATGAGCATTTGTATGGTTTTAGACAACCTGGAATTCAATTTTATTTCTCCATCTTCTTTGGCTCTGTAGTTACAAATACAGGTATTACTTCCACCAGCTCCCAAAGGAAAACTTATTGAAACACAGAGTTGGGAATTCTCAAAAGAGCTTCTCATTTTCTATAATTTTTGACAAGCTTAAACCCATCAGAAACAGTGTTAAACTGGGATTTTGAAAGAGTAGAGATCACTAACACTTGTGTCTCTGAAGGGAAGATGTTAACTACGTAACAATGGACTGCCTCATTTGTTCATTCAAGGCCAGGCTGGGTAAGGCTTTGAGCAACCTGGTCTAGCGGAGGGTGTCCCTGCCCATGGCAGGGGGGTTGGAACTAGATGGTCTTTAAGGTCCCTTCCAATCCAAACCATTCTGTGATTCTATGATTTTAAGATCTGTGTTATCTGTAGTTTCTAGACTTCATCTACATTGATTCTTTAATTTAACTGAAAAATGAAAGTATTGTACATTTCCAGCCATGCCCGGCTTTCACAACACTACGGCCTAAGCAGCATTCTTTTCTGTAACCATATATCTGTGTATTAATACAATTATACTTCAGTCAATCTCCACGAGATCAGTGCCACAAAAAGCATAATAGTCACTACAGACCCCACCAGACCAGAGTAATTTAAATGCAGAATGCAGTATGACAGAAGCAGCCTCGCTGTGTGCACACCTTGGTGCCCTTTTTTGGGCCTTCTAAATCAAAGCACGCATCCATCGCTTAGCTGAAGAACTGACCTAAATTCAAGAGCTGTGGGCACAGCAGCCTTCCTAAATACTGGTGCGATGGTCTGTGCAGTTCTGAAGTTAATCTAGGATAAATAAGGTGAGGAAACGTTACTGTATGACACTGAGGCAAAAGTAATGCCCTCCAGCAATTTCTCTACTGCTCACAGCAACAGCAGCAAAATAATCAAGTTTTCTGATTGGCACTGACATGTATCAAAAAGAAAATTAGAAGAGCACCCCACCCAGGTGCTCCCAACAAAAACCTCGTCTTAATATAGAAAATCCCTTTCTATACTGCTATACTTGATAAATAACAGTAGTAAGATTAGCTAACATTCAAGAAACAACAGGCAGAACACATCCAAAAGTTCAGAACACGAGTGTATGCGAAGTTCACAAAACTTTACAGTAAAGGACAAGATAAACAGCCCATTAGGTTTAAGCTAAGGCAGACAAAGGGGGAAGGTGTTTCATAAAGCAAGGGGACGTTGCCAACAGGGGCAGCGTTAATTTTCACTGTAAGCCAAAATGCCATTACTATTACAAATGATGCAGAAATCACAGCAGGAAGAATGTACATGACCTAAGCTCATGAGCAGAGCAGAGTATGAGATTCAGCAGCCTGTATCCACTGCCTCGATCCACAATAGCTTGTATGTACCCTGCCTAGGCTCCAGCTCTAGAGGACACTGACCTCCTTGTGGATCCTATGCTACAACTGCCAGCGTGGCATATGCATCATGGATATCCTAGCAAAAATGCTGCACGTGCCTATGTTTATAAAAATGAATCCCACAAAAATAGTTGGGAGAGACCGTAAGGGATATTACCATTGCACACAGTCAATTCAGGCGAGATACCTGTGGTTATGAAAATTAGCCTTAGGAAAAGGAAATTTATACCCTATCATAGGTTATATTTTCACTTTAGTATTTGAGGATAACTGCGTATTCTTGCTTGTAGCTACCCATGATACACTGTGCAACCCTCACAGAGCCAGCAGTGGATACTGGGATTCAAGCGTGGTTCTTTGGCACTTTTATATAAACTACTCATGAAAAGGATACTAAAAAAGAAGTGAAAACACAGCAAAACAGGCATGTGCAATAAGCTAATTTTGCCATATAGCCTCGCCAATTCACCTCCGCCTTGATATGCATCAAACTCCTTTTTTCCCTCCTATGCCTCTCTTGACAAGAGGCTGACAGCCACGTTTTAGTGTGGTGGTTTCCTGCTTAGGCTAAATACTCTCCAGGGACGAGCATTAGACCACCAGACATCATTTCACTTATTGCCCACGAGAGCACTTAAACTTATTTCTTGAACAGCGAAAGGCTAATACACTGTTTAAACACAACACTGATTACCAAGATGCTTTCCTTCACATACTATTTTATATTGCTACTTGGTTTGCGGTAAAACTTAAATTCACATTTAGCAAGGCACTTCGTCCACATTTCATCAAAACATATATAAACCCCTGAGAAACAGGAATTATGCTCTCTCCATATTAAAAATTGCTCTGTAGAATCAAAAGATTGAGAGCAAAAAAATAAAAATTTCAAGCACTGCACTGAAGGAATGGCAAGCTTATATTGGAACATGACAACCCACTTTAGAGACTGCTGTTCTGCTTAGGAAAATGTGGGTATCGCTGGAGATGTATGGAAGATGTCTGTGGGCCTGTCTTCAGCAGAGAACTCTTCCATCATAACAGCCTGCTATAACACAACATTTCCAATGGCACTGAACTCCGTGGGATTTCTGCTGGAGAATACTTTTAGCCCTCCATAAATGCCACCAGGAGGTTCAAAATGGAGCTCAAGTGTAAGAAAAGGCAGTTGAAAACAGGGCGCTTTACTGTCCCTTAGAAAAGGATAAACAGAACTGTAATAAGAAAATTGGATTAATACATTTACTGTTTTTATAAAATAGGTGCTAAACAATGCATATTGACCTCTAACACTGTAGTCTTCCTGCCTTCTCCTATTTATTCAAGTAAAGACAGTTCTCTAATACAGGGACTGATTTTGCACATCACATACACAGTAACAAAAGGAGTAACTTGTGCTACATTCTGCTACGTGGAACATGTACTGTATGAACACAAGCTGACAAGTTGCACACAAGAAAGTTAACAGGGCTGGGCTGCCTTGGGAGCCTAGCCCTGGAAAAGACACAATATAGTTGCATGTTTTCTAGCTGAATAAACTACTCATGCAGTTGTATCTACTAATTTTTCCTAGATTGCTTGCTTATCAGTTGATTACCTAGGAACTGAGTTGCATGGCAAAGTTAAAAAAAAAAAAAAACAAACCACCAACAAAAAACAAACTCCCAACCTTAGCTTCAAAACAAGTATTGGCAAATAATGAAATTGAACTATTTTTTATGTTAGCTGTTTAAAAAATACATATCCTTTAACAACCTATTTAACCAGTAGCAGAGAAGGAAGAAACTAATCTATACTGAACTCAAGTTAAGACTTTTTGCCTAACGTGGCTCAAGAGTTCACCGTGGATCAAGTGCAGGATTTAATACCCTATCACCTGGCCGATGTACTGCTGGGAGGCAGAATGACCCAGTAGGTATTTCTATCTGTAACTATTAGTATGATCCTTGAAATATGAACACTTAAGCCTCATAACACTGAAGGTTTTAATAACGAACATAAGACATAACTACACTACAACTAAGGCTAACATCAGTTTATTACTTAAATCTTTGGATTGCTTTCTACTTGCTAAGGTTCCAGCAAGAAGCCCTCTACTGCTGGACGTCTCTGAGAACATGTTCTGTCATACAGGGTTGGTTACCTTTTCAATTATCAAGGGAAAGAATTAATCTGCTTCTTTAAAGTAGAGTCACTGAGCCTTTCTCATAATGGCCAATTACAAAAAGATTCACTTCTCACTTCACAATAAACTGGATATGTCCTCATCATGACTGTTTCCTGTCCAAAAAAAAAAAAAAAAGTGTGCTACACAGATCATGATGAAGAGGAAAGATATAAATAATTTGCTTTTTTCCCCTCCAACTTCTTCAGGATTCTTTTTTGGTTTTCTTAAATTTCTTCTATTTAAAGCAGTGACAAGGAAGAAAGAATTAACTTTTCTCACATTTTAATGCAGCTGACAAATGATAAATTTCATATATACAAAATCATATTTCATGAGCTCACAAGCTAGCAAAATGTAAAAGTTCAATACACAAACAAATCCCATGTCACCTAATAGCCATTGCTACTGGCTTAGCTTAGCTAAAAAAAAACTTAATGATGGAGACTAGTAAATTGTTCCAATTCCGCAGCCTATGGAGGTTTTCTGGTGGGCTTTCTTTTTACATCTATTTCTTAAAGATGTAATGTAATATTTGTATGAAATACATTACATAGAATCACAGGATGGTTTGGGTTGGAAGGGACATTAAAGATCATCTAGTTCCACCCCCCCTGCCATGGGCAGGGACACCTTCCACTAGACCAGGTTGCTCAAAGCCTCATCCAGCCTGGCCTTGAACACTTCCAGGGATGGAGCAGCCACACCTTCTCTGGGCAACCTGTTCCAGTGCCTCACCACCCTCTCCATGAAGAATTTCTTCCCAATATCCAATCTAACCCTCCCCACTTTCAATTTAACCCCATTCCCCCTTGTCCTGTCACTACAGGCCCTTGTAAAAAGTCCCCCCCAGCCTCCTTGTAGCCCCTTCAGGTACTGGAAGGTGCTATAAGGTCTCCCCGGAGCCTTCTCTTCTCCAGGCTGAACAAGCCCAACTCTCTCAGCCTGTCCCCATAGCAGAGGTGCTCCAGCCCCCTGAGCATCTTCGTGGCCTCCTCTGGACTCGCCCCAACTGGTCCATGTCCTTCTTACACTGAGAGCTCCAGATGGGGTCTCACGAGAGCAGAGGGGCAGAATCCCCTCCCTCGACCTGCTGGCCACACTTCTCCTGATACAGCCCAGGATACGGTTGGCTTTCTGGGCTGCCAGCGCACGCTGCCGGCTCATGTCCAGCTTTTCATCCACCAGTACCCCCAAGTCCTTCTCCTCAGGGCTGCTCTCTATCCACTCTCCACCCAGCCTGTACTTGTGCTTGGGCTTGCCCCAACCCAGGTGCAGGACCTTGCACTTGGCCTTGTTGAGCTCCATGAGGTTGGCAGTGGCCCACCTCTCCAGCCTGTCCAGGTCCCTCTGGATGGCATCCCTTCCCTCCAGCGTGTCGACCGCGCCATACAGCTTGGTGTCGTCAGCAAACTTGCTGAGGGTGCACTCAATGCCATCATCCACGTCACTAACAAAGATGTTAAACAGCACTAGTCCCATATTCCTTGTCTATTTTCTCCAGATTAGGCCAAAGAGTTCCATAAGATTTTAAGACATAGAAAGAGGAATGAACTACTTAGTTCGTCCACTTTACCCTGGTTTGGAAACCACATTTTTCCTGACAGAATCAACAAGAATTACTGTATTACTCAACATTAATTCACATCCTAGTATACTGCCATTAATATTATGGTTCAACTTTCTCAAACTTGGTTTTTTTCAAGGTTATTTTCCATCATATTCACTAAAACTGGGGAATGGTGAGTGGGTAGTCTAACAAAAATCCAAAGGTGCAGATATGAGCTGCAGTCACTTCAGTTTAAACCACATTGAAGCATTGCTCTGCATACACATTTTGATGCATTAAAATAACTGCCTTAATCTTTATGTGCATTAGGAACAAATTGCCCAGTGGACATTTAAACTAGTGAAAATAACTCTGCTCTGCAAACAGTAGCACCCTTTCCAGAGGGTCTCTGAGGGAAGCTTTAATTTGTGCTTAGGGCTCCATGGCAGCCCTCCTAGTAAAGGTGCCTTGGGGACACGCTGAATTCATATTGCCGCAACACGTATGCATGTGTGTGCACAGGAGGCCACACTAGTCACAGGTAAGACAGACAAATCAAACGGCAGCATCCCCCCATCAGCTTTTCTATTATCTGCCCCACTTTGTGCCAATTTTCTCCAGCTTCCCCAACACCTCTTGCTTTGCTGTTCTTCCTTAAGACATGGGATGGGGATTTGTCAAAGTCAATGAGCACTTTATTACAGTGAGAGTGCTCAGTAATGAACAATTCAGCAATTTAATGAGATTCTGTAGATCTGTCTCCAGCCTGTCCATCAAGTTTCACTTCTATAAAGCACCCTGACACTAATCCTCTGGCATACCCAATCTTCACCCTGGGCTGAATATTAGATTCTTCCATGGTATATTGCATTACCACTATAACCTTAGCAAAAATGATGAACTTAACTACACTTGAGGCAATATAGCTGATCTGATTTGATTTTCTTCTATTGGGTTGACTATGAGGGAATTACTTATTTACTAAGATAAAGCAAAAAACAGTTTCTTATTTCCTTCTGAATGTCTAAATTGGTAAATACTTATGTGTGTCTTTTAATTCATCCTGGGAACCTGGAATATTTATAAATATATACTTATTCCTGGTTGTACAGACTGAATTAAAAAGACACACGCACGTTTTGCCTGCAGCGGAAAAGTAGTTTAAAAAATTTCTTCGGAACAGCATTAGTAGCCTTCAGAGAGGCAATTATGATAACGCTTAAATGGACAGTGTGGAGTTTGTTGTCACTCAAAAAAGCAGCATATTACCTATAAGTATCTCTCTCCAGTATGACCCTGCAACAGAAAGAGCAGCTTTGTCATATTTGCCTCATGAAGCGTTCATTGACTGGAATGCACGTAATTAAGAAAATTATTTCCGAGTTCTTCCTGCAGGACAGGACAGTGACACAAAATTTAAAAACTCCCACTTCCCTAGCTTTGTTTCAGAGGGCATATTACTCTGTATACACTTGCTCATTACTGAGCTGACATTAAGTTATACTTGTGCGGCTTTCTGTAGCAGCTTCCCTAGCAAAAGCATCCCCAAGCTCGGAGCTAGCAATTTCACTGACACTGCAGAGAAATTAAGACCCAGTTGGCCAATCAGCCATCCCTCATCAAAACCCTTCCTGATAAAGGGAAGATGGTCTAGGACTCCAGAGTAGCGTGTCTGAAAAACCCAACCAAAACCCCCATCACGGGTAGTGTGCTGCAGGCTCTGTTGTACAGGCATCCTCCAGAGAATAGGGCAGGAAAGAGTCTAACTTTATGTAAGTATTGGCAGAAAATATCATCTTTGTAAAATACTCCATGACCTAAAGCTTCACAGTTTTGGAAATAAATATGCCAGTTATCAGACTGAAGGGTTGAATTACATCTACATCCTGTCCTTGTGGTTTGCAGAGTTTAATTAGACAGTATATTTTAAGAGTAAATATTTTGTTCTTGTATGCCATTACTCATCTAGAGAGCAGGAAGTGCACCATAGATGGACACACATTTTATACTTTGAGAAAACAATGGCATGTACATGAAATCATTTGCTTTGAATAATCCAGAAAGTTAGTAGATAAATAACTGAAGGACTGAAATACAAATCAATCTTCTGACCCTCAGTTTTCTCTGTTGGACCAAGATAACCCACTTGCTTGAAAGAAATGTGTGCTTTCTTTTTAAGAAGTTACATTCCACCTTGAAATACCCTGAAATAATTTCCTTCTATAAAGTATGACAGCAAAAGGAACCAGAAAAAAGTGTTTGGGTGTCGTGGTTTAACTCC
>NW_010237800.1:0-3617 GCF_000690775.1 Eurypyga helias
ACCTTACATAAGTCTTTTTGGCACATATCATTTGAATGTGCAGTTATGCTCCCATTATCAATCCCACCCGGAACACTGGCCAGGTGCCCAGGATGAGACTAAGAATCGAGCCACGCCCAGTCAGCACACATGGTATTGTCCACATGTTCATGTTACCGTTCGCAGAAGTGGATAAGTATAGAAGCAGTAATCAATCATGAGCAGCTATCGACTATTTTTTTGATGACTGATCCTGAGAAGTATAAGACAAAGGAATAATAAAGGATTAGTTAGTTGTCTAATCTTTTTACTGTGAGGGTGACCAAACACTGCAACAGATTTACCCAGAGAGGTTGTGGAGTCTCCAGCTGTGGAGACAGTCAAAATTTAAATGCACACAGTCCTGGACAGTCTGCTCTAGGTGACCCTGCTTGAGCAGGGGGTGTCAGACTAGATCATCTCAAGAGGTTCTTTCCAACCTTAACCATTCTGTGATTCATGCCAACCACAGGATGCTTGGCCTGCTCTCCCCTCCTGGATTGCCCTCTTAGAACAGAGGGGGCCATCCCTCACATCAAGATCTGGTATGGCATGTCCCCATCACTCAACGCCAAGTGGGTTGCAGTCAACAGCGGAGCTAAAAGATCTTCTTGGTGGCAAACACAGAGGCCAATCCAGTCTTCCCCTTGACTATGGTAGGAGGTATTTGGCCAGCTTCAGTCCTTTCACCTGGTTGTCAATCTCGAGCTTCATCTGAGTCATCCAGTAACAAGTCACTACCATGGCAAAGCACACGCAGATTTGTATTAGCAGTGTAACTACAATTAAAGGATGGATTAATAATGTTTTTTCTGATATCATTGTGCAACTGAAATACAGGTAGCTGGTATCTTGACAGTGTGATCAGTATTAGTAACAGAATGATTCTGTAAAACCAGTTATTTATATATATATATATGTTCAGCCCATGCCGACCTATTTTGTATTTCTATAGCGCTTATGCAAACCAAGATACTAAATGTAGCTAAGGTTATATTACCACTACTGCTGAAATCATGCAAAATATAAGTATTACTACAAGAAGACTCATATGTCAACCATGGAGAGCATATATTAATAAGAGAAAGTTTTTACAACATTTTATGGCACTAGCATTTGAGGGAATTACATAGTCAGCATTAGTTTGGTATTGTCTTTTGTAATTGAAGGATTGCCATGCAGTCACTCCATGTGAAAAGGTCATGTTCACTACTGGGCAGTGTTGATTGGCTTTACAGGTATAATTTTCTTGCTGTCATGGTTTTGTACTGTTTTCCCAATTCCAGTGTATGGAATTATTCATCTTTTCCAAATAGCTTCTTGGGGTAATGACATCGCCCAGACAGACCATAATCAAAAGACAGAGATCATGGTCATGATCAGAATTAGTTGTTTCTGTAAAACAAAACTAGAAAATCATAATATCATTCTTGAAGATAACATTTATGAGCAGGAACATATTCCCATTTTTCCTGTTCAGATTTGATTACTAAACCGGTATTATCTTTTCCCATAGCTATAACTTCTGCTGGTTCAGGAGGACCATTAGGTCCTTGCACCCATAATTTAGCTCCACTGTTAAAAGCACTAGTAGATCCAAATCCTTTGTCACCTCATACAGTTGTTATCTGTGGGGCTTGTCCTTTAACCACCTTTGATTTTAGAACAGGTAAAACTAAAATTTGGGCAATCCTATCTTGTGGCTGAATCAGTAGGTCTTGAACGCCACTATTTAGCAACATAACTTTAATTTCTCCTTGATAACTGTCATCAATGATTTCCCCCAACACTTGTATTCCTTTTCCATTTTGTGGTGTTGCAAAATCCAAAATTTTCTGTTTGGCTTTTTGTCAATATTTCTCTATGTCCTTTGTGCCACTGTATTCCTAAAACTTCTACTGTTTGTGCTGGTCCTTGGGTTTTGCTAGGGTTAATTTCCCACCCTTTCTCTCTCATATGTTGAACTAACAGTCATCGATATAATGCACTATTTGCATTGTGTCTGGCATTACTAATTGGTCCAGATGTTCAGCCACTGTTTGGTGGCAAATGGTGGGACTATGAACCCACCCCTGGGGTAAGCGAGTAAAAGCAAACCAATCCCAGTGCTCTTCAGCAATGGGGATGGTAAAGAACTCATTTGCTAAATCAGTTACTGCATACCACTGTCCTGGATGTCATTGTACTTGTTCGATTAAAGCAATAACTATCATAACCGAGTAAGTTCGTTTTGGCGAATTTCCCCTTTTCATCTTATTTTCAGTTTATGCAGCTTCAATTTGTTTTCCTCCTAATCAGTAACAATAGCCCTTTGACCGTTAAATTGTTTTGGATTTCCATAAATTAAAGACACATCCACTCCAGTATCCACAAGGGCTCTAATTTGCTGGGACCGATTCTTCCAGTAAACTTGCAGTTCCACATGAGGGCGCTCATCCTCCCCCGACCACCCTTGAACTGGAGCTCGGCCATTTCCTCAGTAAGTTTTCAATTCTTTCAATTGTTAAACTAAAGCTCCAACATCTCAGCATGGGTACAAATCATCAAACCCATCATCTGGGTTCCCAGATCATCTGGGAAGCCACTTGGCAGCTGGCCCCTGGAGAAATGCAGTAGTTGGAAAGGTCCTACGTGGTGCGTTCACTCATAGGTGAGGCTTCAGAAGTCAGCCCGAGGGTCTCCCGCTTTTATAGCAAGTAACAAACACCTTACATAAGTCTTTTTGGCACAAACCCTGTGAACTTGCAGACTGTTATGCTCTCATTATCAATCCCACCTGGAACACTGGCCAGGTGCCAGTGATGAGACCGAGAACCAAAACATGTCCAGTCGGCACACAATGTGATATTGTCCAGATGTTTATGTTGCCATTTGCAGAGGTGGATAAGTATAGAAGCAGTAATCAATTGTGAGCAATAATCAAATATTTTCACTACAACTCAGCAGCCTTAAAGTTTGTTCTCAGTTTTTGGAATAACTTGCTTTAGCGAAGTGTAGCCTCTGATACTTTCACTTAGTGTTTGCCTTTAATGACTTTGCATGTAATATCAGTGGTGTCATGATAAACAGAAGGCTTATTCTACTTCTCTAATAATCCTTGTTCATACTTCTAGATGATAAACTGAAAAGCAGTTTTTCATCAATAATCCTTTTTCACCTTTTAGCTGCATCTGTTTGTTTTGGCATTGGTGTCAGGAGTGCTTTCTGAAATGATCTTATTAATGATCTAACTCCTGTTCTGTGCAGGTCTGGTGCTCTGAAAGGATAGGTTACTATTTTCTTATCAGTCTGCCATCTGCTGAGAAACTATCATCCGAGAGTGGCTTATTGTTGTGCATATAAATAAACTAATGCTTTATAAGACTAGGAGGAGTAGGTATGCTGTTAACTTGCTTTTTCAGGAATTTTTGGTTTGGTTCAGCATTTCTACAGGGGTTTTTTGCCTCCATTTTTTTCTCTTATTACTTTGCTCTTTTCTCCCTTTTTTTTATCTGTGTCTGCTCATAGAGGAAAAAATTATTTTGAAATCAAAACTATCAAGATAAATTTTGTGGAAGTAGAGATGTCAAATCTAATACAACTTCAGCTAAAAATGATGA
>NW_010237801.1:0-8239 GCF_000690775.1 Eurypyga helias
TGCCCTGACCCAGGTGCAGGAATGATGAGGTCAGCTCACAGGAAACAAACCTTGGTGGGAAAAAAATTAAGAAATTCCATTTCACCTGTTATTCCCTTCTCCTGCCTCCCCAGCACTCCTCAGCAACTGCTGAAGGCTTACCAATAACCGGGGTTTGCCGTCTGAACTCCTGGCTGACAGCAACCTCTTTATCTTCCCAGTCAAGACGACACCTAGCTCACCCCTCAGCTGAACACATTGTCTAGGAAAAGCCCTTCACTTGTTGTCTTCTTCCTTTGGAAATGGCCTGAAAAAATGCCAGGTGGGAAGTCTTTACCTAGTTCCAGGAGCTCCTGGATATTTCTCATAGCGTTGGTCATCACCCCAAGCTTCATGTACACCTCGTTCATTCGCGGATAAACGCCATTCAGAGAGCTGACGTCAAACAGCTTCTGGAAGTGAGAGACTATTCCCAACAGGGTTGGTAAGGACGGTGCCTGGCTGCTCTGTAGCAAGGAAAAATAATAACTCGTCAGCGTTATGGCTTAACAAAGCAAGGATGCTTTTAAACCATGAAACATTACGTCTGGGCTATGAAGAAAAACGGGTGTAACTTCCCTTATTAAATCACGGCACTTCAAATATTCTGAAGTCTGAAGACGTATTTGAAAGGAGAGCTTTCAGGCACAGATACCCAGCAAACCGAAAATACCCTTTGGAAAGCTTTCTTCTCTGCTGCCCAGTCAGTCCGTTCACAGGCCGACAGGAAGAGGATGACGCCCGAGACCAGAGGGTGATGCAAATTCATCGCCGGTCAAATGACTTTCATCAAAGCCTCTACCCCAAGGTGAGTTTATCCCTTATGTTAAACCAGTCTTTGACTACTGAATGCCTTTCCCAAACCCCTGCAAGGCTTTCAAATGCCCCAGTCGAATCGCCGGGTGAAGAATGCGTTTAGGAATTCCACAGTGACCTGTGATCCTAAACCTTTGGGAAGAATTACCTTTTCCTTATTTTCTATTTCTTCCAACACTGCATCTACTAGGAACTGGAGGTCTTCAACTCGTACGGATTCTCTGTCGCCCTGCGGATCCGCGGTGTGCCAGGGCACCAATTCCAGGAAGAGTTTTCTCAAGGACCTATGCAAATCCTTTTAAAAGAAGGGAGGGGACACCACTTTTGTAACTGCTTACAGTTGGTTTTGCTTCAGAAACAGGCAGATTTTGTGTTTCTCATATGCAACAACATTCCGGTACTGGAGACAGCAAGGTTTTAGTTTTCATGGAATTTAAAGCACAGTATCTTGCTTACACTCTTTGATTTGAAAAGAACACTGACAGTCTAAAAATCCAAGTACTTCATTGGTAGTTTCAGGGAAATAAGAAGCGTTGGCCTCGCAGAGTTTGGTTTTAGACAAAATTACTTGCATTTAGGTCAAAAAGTTACTGTTCTGGCATGACAGAAGGAACAAGGAGAATGTACTTCACACCCTAGTGACTGTTTACAAGAGCCTGTAGTGACAGGACAAGGGGTAACGGGGACAAATTGAAAACAGGGAGGTTTAGATTAGATATCAGGAAGAAATTCTTCCCAGAGAGGGTGGTGAGGCACTGGAACAGGTTGCCCAGAGAAGCTGTGGATGCCCCATCCCTGGAAGTGTTCAAGGCCAGGCTGGATGAGGCTGTGAGCAACCTGGTCTAGTGGAAGGTGTCCCTGCCCATGGCAGGGGGGTTGGAACTAGATGGTCTTTAAGGTCCCTTCCAACCCAAACCATTCTGTGATTCTATGATTCTATGATGTACAGACTCTAGAGCTCAAGTGCCTTCTTCGGGACCCAGCAGAGAACAAAACCATTCAGATGATGCACACAGAGAACCCTCTCTGTAGGCACACGGCGCGCTTTTCACCCCACTGTGTTTTGAGGTGGTCTAGAAATGGACAGCAAAATGACTTTTAAAATTCGTCACCGAACCGGGCCGTAACAAAAGCCGCACACAGAAAAATCCCGACGCGTCAGGAAGGCCCGAGGAGTGGTCAGCGGAGCGAGGGAAGAAGACAAAGCCAAGTACAACAAGGCAGTACCTTCAGGGCCATCAGCTGATCTGCCCACATCTCTATGGCGAGCGGGAGGTGCTCAAAGCCACATTCCTCTCCATTCTCCTTAACGTGATGCTGCACCGGCCCTTTACTGCGCCTGTGTATTAACAGGGGGGCTCTCGGGCTTCGCAAAATAGAATCAATACGGGACAAAACCTTCAACGACAAGCAAGCAAATGTTACTGCTCAAATACCTAGGATGCTTTACAGTAACATCCCACAGTCACGATTGTCTGGACATTAAATCATTAATAACTTCAGTACGTTACTCTCCATGAATTTTACAGCTGCATTCAGTATGTAACAGATTCAAAGATCTACAAATATACTAGCAGGAAGATATGTGAAAGTAATGCAAATAATACTCCCCTTTGAGGGATATTTAACATTTATCCACTTGAGGCATTGTTACTCCCACAGTTTACATTTTGCTAAGCTTTGTTATATTTGCTTTTTTCTGTAAAATTAAAAAAAACACCTAACAGCCACCATCTCCTTGGGCATGTTTAAAACTGTAACATCAGCATGTGTTTCACCCCAGACCCTGAACAAATCCCCTGTCCTGAAAAGACGTCAGCTAAACCGCTGATTTGATGTTTGCCAACCTAGTCTCTGCTTCCTTGCTGTATTTACAGGCAGTTTACACGAAATTAATTTGAAGAATTAATTACACTAAGGTGTAAATTAGTGAAGAAGCAGCCTGCATTAACTGCCAAACCCAGCACGTGATGCATCCAGAGGACTTCACGTGAACCCTTAGACGGGAAATGGCACGCTTCAGTTTACATAGCGCAACAAAACTCGCGTCGCATTTCTCTGTGTCCGTGCTAGCAACAGGCAGCACAGAGAAAATCTGCAAACCTGTAAGTATTGCTGGCAAACTGCCTGCAGCTGATCCACTCCCACCACACTCCCAGGTTCCTTCTTTTCGTCTGCGCTTCCTCCGGCACCGCTCCCCGAAGATCTGCACGCCGGAGACACACGCAGTGGGTTACACAAGCAGCCTTAGCGGCAGGTGCTACTCCCAACCTGATCAAAGAACCAGGTGCGTAGCCGGTACATTCCCACCTACAGACTGACATCTCCCTTCTATGAAGCCTGCCGTAGAATGCCATCAAACTAACGAGCTGAAGAATATAACACCTGCTGTAAACACCACTGATTTATCTCAAGCCTCCAGGCTGAGGTTATTCCAGACTGCATGCTAACTTAGAAGGAACACCACCAGATGTACTATTGTTCTGTTACCAGAGGTTCTGCTTTGGCTGAAGACTTAAAATCCAGAATTTTACTCAAAAGGGTCAAATTCCACGCTCACAGTCTTTATCTGCTCCTGCCTGAACATCCTCCCAGGCTTACTAGATACGGCTCGCTACCCTTCTTGTCAAATCTGAGATGGCTTTCTCTAAAAATACCACCTAAATGGGAGAAAAGATCCTTTAAATATACAGGATGTAAAAGGGAGAACCGAATGTTTTCAAAGTTTAAGTGATGTCCTTTCTTGGGTTTAAAATGTTCAGCATTCAGTATTCACATGCACGAATGATTAAGTGAAATTACAAATAGAACCATTTTCTCAACACTGATCTCTAATACCTTCAGTGTATTTTCTGAGCAACGTTTCAGAAGAAAACTAAGGCAGCTTCTAAGAATAACATGGACGTAACTTCAGCGGTAACTTCCACGTAACTTCAGGAGCAACGTGGACGTAACTTAGCAGCTGCAAGAGTCTGCCAACGCATACTTTCTCATTCATGATCCACAAGGTAACCAGTAGCTTGCTTTACAGCTTTGGTCCTGTCCATGCTGCCTGCGACAGCACTCGGCTCAAAGCCAGAAAGACAAAACCCAGTGAAAAAGACACACCGCTGTGCCCCTTTTGGGGACCACGCCATCATCTCAGGGGTTCACAGGGCGTCTTTGGAGACACAGCTGCCCATCACCAGCCTCCCAGTGCCAAGGCACATGCTTTAGAAGCTATGACCGACATCACTGACGGCGCAGCTTCGCCTTACAAGTTCAGAGGTATCCTGAACGGTACTGAAGAAACATACTTACTGGGTAGTTTTCTTTAAAGTTCTCTCTAGTTTCTTCACTTGGTGCTTGTAAAGCTTTAATTCCTGCACAGTTGGTCTGTTAGAAAGAAAAAGCACCACACTGTGTGTGTCCTGCGTTTGAAAGTATCTATAAAGCTCAGCCAAGCAAAAACCCAAGCGAAGCTTTGCCAGCGCCGCAGCGCCATTCTGGAAATGAAACTCTGCATCATTGGTAACAGCAAAACAGCCATCAGCAGGGGTTGTTAACAGCGTAGGGAGGGAACGCTGACTGTCGCTGCCGCATCTTGCTGCTGTGCATCGCCTGTAAAAGCGGATTTCGCACACTACTTTCAGCCTCTGGGTAAAGTGGAGTCTACCAGAGCGCCCTCACAATCCTTTCTCACCTTATTTCCAAATCTTTCTTGAGATTCATATTTTCAAGCAAAAGCTGTTCATTCCTGGCTCTTGTTTCAATGAGCTGTTTCTGGAAAGACTGCAACACAGACTGTTATTTATCTCGCTCATTCCGCAATCGGCAAGCTTGAAGACTTTGAAGGACGCGTGTGTTAAGAAGGGTTCCCGCTTGCCTACGCAGCAAGACGGCGTGGAAGAGGAACGAGTCGACTAAGACCAAGAGCCTGCTGCACTAAACCACAGGGGGAGGACCTGTGATTAAGGAGGTCTGTTCAGTCCCCAGCAAAGACTCAAAATGTCCTACGGAATCTTTGCACAAAGACAGCAAACCCTGCCCCGAGGTTACGGATTAGGAAGACCTGGTAAGAACAAGGGGATAAAAATCACACATACATGTTTCTATGTGGCTCTCGAAGGGTTACCATTTAGAGATCTGCACTGACTTACTCTTAGCAGTTCCATACCGTGAGAAGTGCTCTGTAACTAGGAGTAGCATCTAGATTTAAGAATTCTTCCTTGCTTTTGACTTCTCTCTGTGCCTGGTCTTCATCGTTTTTATACTGCCTATTGGGAAAAAGAAGTTGTTTCAGCTTACTGTGATGCGATTAGTTCAAATATCTATGTTGGCTTAGTTAGCAGTTACGTATGATAATAATGTTTTCATGAACTGCAAAGGAAATAGAATGAATTCTGCCCCAAGATCCACTGCTCTGCTCTATTATTTCTGGAAAGCTATTTCCCGTGCTCATTCGGTACACTTATATTTTGAGAGAAATTGCAGTACAAGCAAATCCCATTTCGGTTTTCAAGATAATAATCTCAAATTATAGCAACATTTCCAGTATCTGCTTGTGCTTTGTACCACGCAGGCACCACGATAGAGCTGGAACGCTGCCATTCCTTTTGTTTAGGGAGATCAGTCCACTGGGCACGGCTAATGCAGCAATTCTGCCTGTGAACCACGGCAAAAAAGGAAAGGAAAAGAGGACAAAACAAAAAGAAGAAAGAATTACAGCTCAAGTGTCTAAATATCCCTGACTTCCTAGCTGTCCTGGCCTCCTGACTGATACTTATTCCTTGGTTGAATCCAAACTTCCATGACCATTACAATCCTTTGCTGTTTCTCACACGCTAGTGATGTCTGGCACACAGAATATTTACCATTATAAGGCTTAAGAACAGTAAGGAGTAAGAAAAATTTTGAGCAGTAGAACCGTAAAGCATTCAATGACACCCACCTTAGCTCCTTTTTCATTTGACTAATTTGAGATTCATAATAGTCAATCAGACAAAGGAACTTGAAGAAAGGAAAAATGGTATTTTGAATTTCAGATATTCTCAAATCCAATCATGACTGAAAGTTTCTGTGACCAAGCCCCAGGACCAGGGCAGCTTACAGAACCACCCTTCAGCGGTGACTGCTTCAGGCAGCGGGTGCTCCCTCATACCAAACACGGTTGCAGTTTGCCGTGACAGAGAAGTGGAGACATGAACTCTCTACTGGTGTAACAAAATTATTCAAGAGGAGACAAAAGCTAAACCCTCCCGACAGCCTCCTCACCCTGTGGCTCTGTTTGCCCAGCAAGCCTACCAGCACGGCACAGTCCCAAGTGCCAGGGCTGAGCGAGCGCTGCGGCGAAGCACAGGTCCCGCATAACCCGAGAACGGCCGTCCCCAAAGTGCTTTCGAAGCAAGCGGTCACAAAAAAACCCCCCAGAGCTACAAGAAACTGAACAGCTGAGAAACTGCCCTTCCTCTTGAGTGCCCTGGGATGGTCTGTTCTGGAGAGCCAGGTGGGAAAGCACAGGGCAGTGCCTCCTCGGGACCGTCACTGAGGTGCCTTAGCGCAAGCCCGCACCGGCAGGCGCAAGGACCAGCTGCGCTTCAGACAGGACCGCACACTGGGCAGGGTTCTGGGGGGTGAGGTGCTGGCCTTCGTGGGTTTTTGTTATTTACCTTTTCAAACGTTCCAACCCCAGAATGAGATCGCCCTAGCAGATGCTGCAGGTCCCGAGCGAACCATTCCCTTCTCTTTGCTGACACCTAGCGTGTACAGGGGCTGTTGGGTTTTTTCTTTCTGCTATAGATCCAGCTCACATTTACGATGCAAGAAACAACTACCGCACTGACGTTGCTTTACCAGACCTCATATTTCAGCTTGCACTCCTAAGGTCCCCAGCTTTTCCTTTTTCTCATGTCAACACTGAGAGCAGGGAGCGACTTTGAGATCCGTTTCTCCGTTACAGGCCATTCACCAACGTGAGAAAACTGCTTACTGCTGATCCAGGAGAGGCTTGGCAGCTCTTCTGCAAAAGCGGCAGAACGTTTTGTTCTGAGCGGCAGCAGGCTGTTGCTCCTCCATCCCAGCTTTGCACAGCTCCTTCTGCAAACGGGCAATCGTCTCTTCCTGCTTCTGCAGCCTTTCCTGCTGCTGTTGGTATTTTGCCTGGGGACAGATAAGGCAGTTATTCTAACCCATCAGCTGGAGGCTGTACTGCGCGTGCCCAAGTCAGGACTTCGTCCCGGGGAGGTTTACTGCTTGGTTTTGGCCTTACTGAAGAGGCAGTGGGAAAAGGAGATAGATATTATTTCTAATTTATCGCTAGAAAATTCTGCATAGATTGAAAAATCTTAGCTATACAAAGCGCACTAACTCTATAACCCGAGACTCATGTTCATTTTGATCAACATAAGTATTTTTAAAGCTTTTTAAAAAAGTCAAAAGTTTGAATCCCCAGACAGCACTGTCTGAATTACCCGTGAAACCTGTTGATCTTTTTGAAGCTCTCTGACTTGGTTCTGCTGCTGGGCCACTTTAGCTATCATCTCATCTTCCAGCTGGCAAATCTTGGACTTGATGTTTTTCACCACATTTTCTAAATCATTAGCCCGTTGTTCTTGTTGAGATGCCCGACCTCGCTCCTGTCGTATCTCATCTCTGAGAAAAATAAGAAAAATCCTTGGTTTAAATTGAACACATTTCACTAAAGACAGCGAAGGAAGCACAAGGCTGATGTTATCTGATGACACTCAATAGCCTGTGGCAGCAGGCATGGGAAACAGGTTGGTATGGGAAGCAGCAGCAGATGAAATAACAGAAGAGCGCAGAAGGAACCAGGCCAAGACTGCTGCACACTGGACAAAAACCTCAAGCAAAAGGCCCTAGGCCTCGGGTGTGACCAGAGCTCCACCTGGCAGGGACGGATACTGATAATACTTTTGCTCTGCATGGGCATGCAAGTTCCTTCTGCTGCGTCTTACCGAAGATGCCGGTTAGCCTCCATAAGCCCCTGCATGATCTTCTGCTTTCGGTCAGTGTCTTCCACCAGCGTTTTTAAGGCCAGCCGTATTCCTAGAGAAGCCTGACTGTCTAGGACAGCCGTATCTGGAGATACACAAATAAAGCAAAGTCATAACGAAAAGCTTTTCAGTAGCTGAGTAAGATCACACCTCTGCCACCGTTGGGAAGCGATGGCTTCAGAGATGCCTTACGCACTCAGGCAGGCTGTTTCCAAGTACAAAAACTTGTAAACCGAGCATTTCCTTACCTGGTGTATCTCTGCAGCTTTGGGGGGCAGCAAGGCTCACCGGTTTCAACCCATGTCGCACCAACAGCTTGTTCAGGTTTTCCCACTCTGCCTTCTCCTGCTGCAGCTGGGAAAAGAGGAAGAGACAGAGACCCGCGTCCTCAGGATCCGCTCCTGCCCGTCCCG
>NW_010237802.1:0-10009 GCF_000690775.1 Eurypyga helias
TGGGAAGGGACATGGAGTGTGGGTGGGTGGGGATGTGGGGATGGGGTTCTTCTGTGGAGTTTTTTTCTTTCTTTTTTTTTAATCAGAAAGAAATCCCAACTTGTTAAAACACCCAAAAAATCAAACCCACCCATTTCAGTACACATGCAGAGAATGAGTGATGAAAGATTGTTTACACATTAAATTATTTCATCATTTCTTCTTATTGCTTATTTTTTACACAATCTGTTCTGTTTAATGCATTAACAAGATAAGCATTTACAATATTTAATAGTTTGTTTTCTCTTGGATTAGATATCACCAAATATAATTCACATCTTTTCCAATGTATTTATTATGAGAAATTTTATTCTATACACTACTACTTTAAGCTATTCATGCAAAACTGTCCAGCACTATGTCATTATCTTTACTTCTAAGTAGACTAATGCATCAGCTGCACATACGTGGGCTGAAAAGAATATAATTTTGGTAAGCCTTTAGTGTTCTCCACAGTAGAGGTCTACGAAAGAAAATTCAGTCTTCACTTGAGAGATTCTTGAAGAACCCATGGATCTGTTTTGAAAACCGATGATATTTGTATTTACACTAAAAATTATTTTACTCTTCATATCCACTTAGATGTGGCTTTGCTGGCTAATGTCATGGTTGCTTCAGAAATGCCTGTTTTTTTTGTTACATAAAGATAAGGCCAATCCCTTATGAGGTATGAGGTGCATTTTTTTGGCTGAAACTTCCTGAAAAGATTAGAAAATCACCTCTTCAGCAATTATGTCTATTAAGAGTGTAGTTCATTGAATCAGTGGATATCATAGCAGTGAAAACTGCTAAGTTAATCCAGGCCAAATACGATCTGATATGATCTATGTTAATATATAGAATTCATAAAACAACTGCATTCTAAGTGGCGTGGATACAGCTTCATCATCTTTGTAAGTGCATACATCTTAAATTTACTGTAACTGGGTATGTACTTTTGGTTGCTCAGTTCATCTAAGTCAAAAAAGGTCATGACTCAAGATGTTTGGCAGAATGACTTCTTCAGGGAAAAGGAAGTGTTTATTATGGAACACAAAAACAGATAAACAGGAATATGGAAGAATGCACTAAATGTCAAGGATTTCATGTTCTTCATGTTAAAGTATTTACATACAAATTCATAACATAGTTTGGAGAAGTGGCTCAACAGTAGATAAAGTGATAAGGTGTAATTTAAAATAAATATTGGAGAAGAGTCTACATTTACTTTCATTACATGAGAAGACCTAAAACACAGCATGGGTGGTACTTATCACTGACAGGAGGAGAAGAGAAAAGAGGGTTTGCTGCACTTCCCGTTCCCCTGACAGGATATTAGCACTTTGCTAAGGCAGCGGGAATTGCAGCACCAAGGCTTTTTTCCTATTTTCTCAACCCCATGCATCACAGCCAAGGAACCAGAGAGGAGGTACCGCAGAGTCAGCAGAAGATGTGTTCTGTGTGATGGCAGCCCAGCACTGTTAGATTCACACCTCCCCACTGTGAACTGTTATGAGGAGATCAGGGCTTAAGATCTCCCGTTTGTATTAGGTCTGAGCCTATGCTGTACACAGATTATGCTGCATGGGAGAATGCAAGGTTTTCAGCACAAAAGCCCTGGTATAACACAGTAGAGCTAGAGGAGAATTCCTGAGCAAAGCACCTAGTATGCTCTAAGTGGCATATTACAGTGCAATTAAAAAAATATTTTATCATAATATTGTAAGCTTGACTCCATGTTATCTGAATCTGAAGTGTAAATTTCTGTTTCCGCTGGCAGCAATATGAATTTCCTCGTTGACTTTACTGAGGCTAAATTTCAGCTGTTGCACAGTGACTTGCCGAACCTATCATGATTTGCACCAGTTGGGGATGTGGCCCAGATTCGCTGAGCACTGCTAGGCTTTGCACTATGGACATTTGTTCACTGGGTATAAGGTTAACCATCAGCTTGTTTTACAGGCAAAACAATATCCACCAGAAGGTTAGAACTCCCTGTCGGGACCAGCCCTAGGCAGATTTCAGGCACTGCTGTGAAAGTACCTTAATGAAATGCAGGAGACAATATAGCAACCCATAAGCCAATTTACAGCAGAGGATAATATATGACTTTCACACTGAAAAACATATGATGGATTATTCTTTCCTCCATTATTGCTGTCTTTTTTCAATAGTTACAGACATAACTTTGAACATTACTTCATTTAGTTCTGAGGGCAGATTTTAATAGTAACTGTATGAGATACAGTCACAGACCCTTTGTACAGATAATTTGATACCAAATGGATTCAGCATTTCTTTTAATAATTCAGCCTGACCTTTGGATAAAACTCGATCAGCATTTCAGAGTACATTATATTTTCATCACTCAGAACAACTAACTGTAGTAGGATGACAAAATTTTCCTCAAATACCATGAGTTCACTCTGTGAATCTAGTTTCCTTGTCCAGAATGTCTCTGATCCACTAAATATAAGAATTCCAGCTCTTGCTGCATCCCTTCTTCATTCACTTGAACCATAAAGAATTGTGTGTAGCAATGTAGGAACAGCACTTCATTGCTGATAGTCTGCACTGCCTATGGCATTGTAGAATTTGTCCCATTTATCCTATGAAGGGCATAACAATTGTGCTTTATTTAACTTCTATTACAAAAATAATTTTAAAAAGATGTCTTTCATCCTTTGTTGTTCATGGTCTCTGGCTCTGACTGAATTATGAGTGGAAAACCAACTGTCAGCACTGAAGCACTTAAGTGTGAGGCTATCAAACATAAAACAATCTTTTTAGAGAGATTATCTTGGTAATTTCCCGTATGTCTTTTCTGCCTTACCAAAGAACATTGTATCCAACCACAGTCGTCCCAAATGTCCAAGTAGATTCACCAGATAAAAGACTTTCCAGACCTTCCCACAGGCTCCAGGAGCATCCAAGTCCAACTGCATCCATGTCCTTAAAGAGAGATCGAGGGTTGTTGTTGCATGTGTTGTATGTACAGAGGGACTGAAAGTCTGCCTCTGCAGGCCTCAGCTCCCATTCTGGCATCTTCGCGAAGCTCACTAACTGCAAGAGAGGCAGGATTTGCTGCACAACGTGTGCATTAGAAGTGCTCCTTCTCTGTACATGCAAGATGAACTCCATTAATAACTTGGAGAATCTGAATACAGTTTCTTATTAGAACAAAGAACAAAAGGTACCCAACAATGCAAACCGTCTAATCTCATGAAACTATCGAGTGCACATGATAGCTCTTAAATATCAAAAGTAATGAAGAAAAAACCCATATTGGGTAGCATCAATGCATATTCATAAGTTAATTTTGGGCTCCAGTGTGCTACTGTAGGAAATGCTGTTGTCTGAACTGTAAAATAAAATGCCAGTGATCACCATTCAAAAATCTGGCTTTACTCCAAAGCATTGCAGCAGAAGTTATATTGTTATTCTGTATTTGTGGAAAAAAACAGAATCTTAAATGCCATTGCAAACGCTGACTTTTAATGGGTATTTCAATAACAGAACAGACAATTATGTATGTAACAGGAAAAACAGAAGGAATACTAACACTAGAGGAAAGAAGTGCAAAACATTATAAATGCATGCAAAAAGTAGATCAGAAAAAGTACTTGAGTATTTAACCATGACATGCAGCTTCTTTGCACAAAGTATTTTTGAGGGAACATTGACAAAAGGAATATTATAAGTTGAGAATATAGGCACTATGCATAGGTTTAAAAGATTATTCTGAGTAGATCTATTAGCCTGGCTGGAAAGGAATACAAAATATGGCATGAAATAGCTGGAAATAGCATGTGGTGGAGAGCTCTGAAAGAAACATGAAGAGATGAATTATCACTGTACCTGCAACAAAATTTACAGAGCAAGAGCATAACTCTATTAGGCACTTCTTACATCGTTATTTTAGGTTGAAGTATAAAAAGCAAGAAAGCTAGATGTTGGCTATAATAAAAGAATAAAGGACTACGCCATATCAAAAACTTTTCCATTTGACAGGACATTTCACTTGATATGCAGAAAGCACTGATGTAAATCAATAATTAGACCTGGAATCCTGGAGTACAAAAAGCAAAATTTTAATTCCAATGCTCTACATTGGTTTGTATCTCATTATGTGGCTATCATAGCCATAACACATAATACTGTTTCCATTAGAAGATACTGAGTCCTTCTGAAAGTAAAGTCCATGGTCATTCCTAAGCACTGCAGAAGCCCATTTCAAAGTCATGAGGTATTAATGTAATTGATGGCTGCATTAGCAATGCTATCTTTGACATCCCAGGTAATAAGTAAGATTAGTAATCAACAGATTAATATTTTTTACACATATTTCTCAGAAGGTCTTTCCAGGGTAAAGAAATATTATTGTCCTTGTGCAAACAGCAATCCAAAGCACAGAAAGAACATCAGATCTCATTATGGTTGCACAGTAAATCTGAAGCATAGCTGGGAACAGGGCGTGAGGTTACTAACTCCCAGCCTGGGACTCTAACCGTATAAAAACATAACCGTTGTCTGAGATCATATTACTAAGTTACACTGCATTGAGAGCATTGGAATACTAGCCATCAGACAAGCATTATATTTGTACAACTTTTTATAGGATCTCGTCTAAATCTTCTTTATGGACTTGAATTAGAAAGAAGTTAGTGGAGTCTCAGTGGAGCCTGTGGAAGTTCCATTACATTGGAACATAGCAAAGAACCGTGTATGCTTGAGGTAAAACATGGCTTTCTGAAGTAGTATAGGATGAAGGCATAACTTGTTGCAGAATGAATTCTCCAAGAGAACATTTTGACTGATTGGAATGATTCCAAAAAAAGCAAAGCTTTTTCTTCTGTGATAAAAATAAAAATCTGCCATAAAGTTTTCATTAAGAATTTCACTATTATTCATTATATAATTTAACCTTTGGCAAACTTTAATATCATGTTCTCTGTGCTCTTCTCCTGTGATAGTCAGGCAAAAAATATATAGCATGGCAGCATACCAAAAAAGGCCTTGAAACTATCAACAGCTCCTTATGTGCATTCATTTCAAGCCTAAACTTCCCTTTCAGTATGCAGAACCTCTCAGACTGCACCTGCAGTCTACTGGAAAAAAAAAAATAGGCTACAGCAAGTTCAGTCAAGGCTATACCAAATACGTTTTCATCAAGTGGTGGATGACACCCAGATGAATGGAGCCATTGATTCACTTGAGGGAAGGTGTGCTGTCCAGAGGGACCTGGACAGGCTTGAGAAATGGGACGATGTAAACATCATGAAGATCAACAAGGCCAAGTGCAAAGTCTTGCACATGGGTAGGGACAATACTCAGTAGCAGTACGGCCTGGGTCATAAATGGATTGAGAACAGCCCTGTAGAGAAGAACTTGGGGATACTGGTGGACAAAAAATTGGACAAGAGCTGTGTATTGGGTTTGTGTGGCAAGGTTTTGGTAGCAGGGGGGGATGTAGGGTGGCTTCTGTAAGAAGATGTCAGAAGCTTCCCCCATGTCCGACAGACCTGGGTCCAAGATGGTGCCACTGCTGGCCAAGACAGCCAATGAGCACCAGTGCTAGTGCCTCTGGCATAACATATTTAAGAAAGGGGAAAATAACCCACTGTGTAACAGCAGCTGGGAGAGAGGAGCACGAATATGTGAGAGAAACAACTCTGCAGAGACCAAGGTCAGTGGAGAAGGAAGGGGAGGAGGTGCTCCAGGTGCTGGAGCAGAGCCTCCCCTGGAGCCTGGGGAGAAGACCACAGTGAGGCAGGCTGTGACCCTGCAGCCCATGGAGGTCCATGGTGGCCTCCAGTCACTAATCTACTGGATGATCTCTTTGTTTTTTTCCTGGATCTATGGTATTTTGTATAAATGATGAACTGCTAATTGCAGCAGAAAGTTTCAACTGTCTCTCCTAAATCCTAAAGAAATGTCCTCATCACTTAACTGTAGCGCTTAAACCTCCATGATTTCTTCTTTGGCCACATGAAGATTTCATTTGTAGGGAAAAACAGCAGATATTAAGTGATTGTCTTGAATATCCAACATATACTTAAGATAAAGATATGCTGGCCTAAGCACCTTTCAAATGAGATAAATAAAAAAAATATTGCTTTAAGAAACTTACTAGAATTAAGTCATCCAAACTTGAATACTTGCATCATTCAAATGCTAGGGTAAAAGAATTATCAGACTTTTAAGTTTGCCATTAGTCTGCATGCCAGGTAATGGACATCACTTGCAATGTTGTGATCACACACTCCTTTAACACTTGCTAAAAATTTTCATTTTTTCATGTATGCCCTATAGAAATCAGTTTTATGTTACAGAATGTGTATTTTCAGTCTTACCAAGGCCATCTCTGAAGCCTAAGGAAGTCAGAAAAGATCGATTTTACGCAAGTGAAATTATCATTTGGTTCAACTGGAAAAAAAACCCCCACAAACCAAAACAAAGACCCCAGGATGGAGGGACTAAAAAAGTGTACAAACAGGAATGCTTCAGGAAAAACAGAAAAAAGAGGATGGTATTGTTATGATCTGCAAGTAAAATGCGTCTGGAATGAAGAAAGAAATAATCAGTTCTCTTTGACTAGAGAGGAGGGAAAAAGAATTAATGGGCTTGAATTACAGCCAGGAAGATTTAAGGCAGATATTAAGTAAAGTTTTCTAATGACATGGATCATGACACACAAGAATAGATTGCCTGAAGAGGTTTTAGAATCTCAGTCATTAGAAATCTCTATGGACCGGTTAGATAAACATCTATCAGAGTTGACAGGTACAGTTGATTTTGCCTGCAGGCAAAAGCATAGAGTAGATGACCTCCTGAGGTGTCTTTCAGCCTGTTTGTCACTGATTCTGTGCTAGGCAGTGGTTCAGTCTACAAGTACCCTCATAACTTAATAGGGGTTTTGATAGAAGAAGTACTCTTCAAAAAACACATTTGCAGAGATGTCAATATTTTTCTGAAAGTATGTAGGCATGCATAAAAAGAGGAGAGCTCTTGGCTGAAAATGTCATCCACAACTTTTTTTCTGATTAAAAAAATGACATATTAAATAGATTTTCTCAAGAGTACAGATAACAGTTGGATATGAATTTTCAAGAAGGTGTGCATGGAAAGCCACATTGCCTCCCTCAGCATTGTACTCAACATTTAGTCTCTCAGTAAGGAAGATACTGAAAGACATTTAAATATCTGTCTTCTATCTGGTCTGTGGGATATGATATTTGGAGACACTGAGTCAGACAAAGTACACCTTTGTCTGACTAACTGCCCCACACTTCATCCGTATGGTTACTATAAGGAACTCAGCATTCTTTAAGTGTGAGTAAACTGACCAAATATCTGCAGTTACAGGCATGTCTACCCCTGAGACTTCCCTTGGAGTCAGTGGCGAGGAACAGGCATTCAGCACGTTGTTCAACTGACTTATTTTCAATGTCTCCTTGAGGACGAGATGATTTGTGCCCTGGAAGTACTTATTTATTTCCAGTGGCTCAGAAGAAAACAAGAAGTGAGCAGTTGAAAAATGGACATCTGTATTAAACAGATAAATGGATAACACTCTTCCCTGGGTAGATTTTCACATTGAATACAGTCACTTCATAGTGATCGCTTTCACGCACTTTTCCTCAAACAGCTTCTGTGGAATAGGAAGAGTTGTTGGCTTCCTTTTTGAAGATGTGGAAATGAAGCACAGGACCATCACCAGGTCACAGCAGTAAATTCAGCAGAAGAGAGGCCTGTCTTTCTAAGTCTGTGAGGTTTCTGACTGTGATCCACTGGAATTTCCTTTTTTTTTTTTTTTAGTAGCAAAACTTTTTGGGCTTTTTTAACAAAGCATGTGTTTTTAAGACAGTCATCATCACAGGCCTGTCACTCTTGCCACTCTTGACTTTATCCGCCCACATAAGCACTAATTTCCTTGGCTAGATTATTAAATGAAAAAAAAAAAAAAAGAAAATTACTGTGTGTGAGCAGGGGTGAAAAGTCTCTCTAATTAGGATGCTGCAAAGCATTCCAGAATTACATAATAGAAAATGATGTAGTGGTATAAGGATGGCAACTCTGCAAAAATACAAATCTTCAGAATGAGCATAATCTTGCAAGCATCCATATGGCACAACATTTATTTTTCTGATTTGGAAATTAACAGATTTTCTTCAAGGGTTAAAATACATATATACACACAGACTTGTATTCAAGCACTATGTGTGCATTCATACTTATATGACATATATAAGCATATCTTAATTTTCATTAGTTTGATCCAAGGATGAATTGAACTGTTTTCTTCAGAACGCCTAGCAAAAGTGAAACAGAAGTCTGGAATACAAGAATTGATAAATGCTTAGTGCTTTAAATATTTTTTGATCAAGAAGAATTGCCAAGGAAATTTGTATGGGTAAATCATGGTTTATCTTCAGCTACATGGGAAGTGGCACCACTCTTACCAGAGAAGGTACAAAAGAATAATAAGAAAGTATTTTAGAGTCTAACTTTTCATTAAATTCAATAGGCCTTGATGTCCACAGTTTTGCCATAAATTTGAGGTAAAACCCTGGTCTCATTTGAGCTGAATAACAAGAACTCCTTGAAGTGAAGGAGAGAAAGCTTCCTTCTTGGTTCATATGGGGACTGGAGCTCTAGAAGCTATCTGAAAGGTGTATTTAGTGCTTGAAATGGAGAGCTTGGAAGACAAAGGAGGAAAGAAATAAGAGAGTAGAGATAATAACTTTTCCACAGTGTACAAAAACATGCAATAAAGAATCTCTAGGACACATAGAAGTACTTTGTGAACCACAGTAAAGCCCTAGCTTTTCTGCACAGAAATCCTTATCTCTTTTATGTTTTGTACATGACAGATTATGTGGCAACAGGAGGCCCTGCGGTATGCAACTCTGCACAGGCCACATGGCTGGTCCACAGGAAAACTGGGAACCAGTGGCTGGTGATCTAAATCATCATCTGCACTGAAAACTGAAGCACAATATGCATGTTGTTCTAGACCAACACTAACAGAATCTTGCTTCATTACTACCTCTGCCCTTCCATCATGATATTTACTTTTTTTTTTTTTTTATCATTCTGGTTAAATATACTGTTTAGCATATTTAAATACCTTTTGCGAGGCTTCATCTTTACCTTATTATTCTAGCCCTACTCTTTCTATCACAAAATAAAATAAATGCTTGTTTTGTAGTTGTTTTTTTTTTTCAATTTCTCTTCTTATATCCACTACAATTTTGAAGGTAGTTTAAGAGCTCTGACAAGTTGTTTGCAACCTTTTCTTCTTTGCTTAGCCCGCAAATTCCAGATAGACTTTGCTCTTTTGAAATAATGTGCATGGTTTTTCAATATTAAAGTCCTTAAACTCTCAGTCCAGTCATTGACTTTAATTGGTTATCGTAATTTCTCCAAGTCTGCCCTTTCAAAATCAAAATCCTTACTTACAGACATACTTTTGTTTATCCTACTGTTTCATTTAAACTGGATGAGCCAGGGATCATTAGATTCAAGGTTTTCTGCAGAAGGCTCTTTATAATGTGACTCTTATGTTGTCATGTACTTCATATTGTTGTCATGTACTTCATATTCCAGCTGTGGAATCCACAACATCAGAAGGATATAGACCTATTGGAGCAAGTCCAGAGGAGGCCACAAAGATGCTCAGGGGGCTGAAGCACCTCTCCTATGATGAAAGGCTGAGAGAGTTGGGCTTGTTCAGCCTGGAGAAGAGAAGGCTCTGGGGAGACCTTATAGCACCTTCCAGTACCTGAAGGGGCCTACAAGGAAGCTGGGGGGGACTTTTTACAAGGGCCTGTAGTGACAGGACAAGGGGTAACGGGTTTAAATTGAAAGTGGGGAGGTTTAGATTAGATATCAGGAAGAAATTCTTCACGGATAGGGTGTTGAGGCACTGGAACAGGTTGCCCAGAAAAGCTGTAGAGGCACCACCCCTGGAAGTGCTTAAGGCCAGGCT
>NW_010237803.1:0-53445 GCF_000690775.1 Eurypyga helias
ATATATATGATATATATATGATATCCTGTTGCCTCAAAGACTGCTGTGTACAAGTTGCTTGATCCCTTGATGTAAGATGATATTCCAAAAGATAAAGTTGACTCCCAGAGGATTAATCTCCCTACAAGCACCTGTGTATAAGCATGAGAGAGGGCTGTGCAGGGAATGCTTCAGTGCACCTAAGAGAAGGCTCCTTCTTTGAGTCACTCTGCAGAAGACCTATTTATTCTTCCTGAAAGCAGGGAACTAGCAGATAAACTAGCAACCCGTGGCTAAGTGTGCCTTTCCGTACTACTCTGAATGGTTGCTGCCATGGAGTGTCCTCCTACACGAAACTACCGAATGCTTTTAATCCTCCTGCTTTATGACAAGGTCTACCACAAACATGTCAAAACACATCCTCTGCCTCATGTACTGGTCCCTTACACTGTAGAAAAACATGCCCAAGGTCTCAGTTCTAATTTTCAAGAATCCTGTAACTTCAAACAGAATGTCTAAATAAATTATTTCGATGGGAATGTGATGGTAGTAAGAAACTTAGAACTTCAATCAACCCGATGGAGGCTAGACCACGCTCCTTCTGCCTTCAGACACTAGTGTAAGCCATCTTTCAGAGTAAACCTGAGGAATGCTGTGTTTTCCCCAAACCTGCTTTTTCCATATTTTCTGTTTTCATTCACAAGGGCGCAAAGTTTTTTACAGCATTTCCATAGCTAAAACCAAAAAACTGAGTATTTTAGTAGCACTTTCCTTATTATAAAAAAATTCTTAAGCAGATTTTATGAAGAAATTAAGATAAGCCCTTGAGACTTACATTCAACTTACACATTGTTTTGCTAAATGGGTCAGAATATTCATAGGATCTCTCCCTTTTTCAGGTAGAGGCTTGTATTGTTTATTCTTCTCAGAGTGAAAGAAATCAAATATCCACTTTTTAAAAAGGGCTTCTGAATCTGGCTTGTCAGAAGTTACCATCGTATTTTCTCTGCTCAAACCGAAACAATTATCAGTTGGAGTTGGCAGGATCCATACACCGTCCAAATGACAGAAACCTATTTGCGCTTTCCAGGATCTCCAGTTTTGCAGGGTTGTCTGCTGATGCCCAGCTGCAAGAAACGCTGCTGTGTGCCAGCCAGATTGTTACTAATTGCGGCTGAGCAACCAGATGCTGTACACTGACCTCATCTTTATAGCGTTAGCCTACAGAAGTCATACGTCGATCTCCACTCTCCCCTCCAAATCCTATAGAAGACTGCATGTTTCCTAAGATAAGATGAACTTTTAGATTCCAAATAACTCAGCTTGTCAAAGCACTATAGGTTCAAGTTTGTCCCTTGGTCAGTAACTGATGCAAAAATGTGCATTCGCTATCAACTGTTCTATTTGTTAAGTTTCAGACCCCCAGTACAATTTAAAGTCCCAGATAGGTTAACAGCAATGTACTTTGTGGCTCTCCCAGTGAATTAGTTTTAGCTAGATGATAGCCTGGTCCCATTTTCTGTATGTTTTCCACGGCCTAATTTCCATTTTTCCCCAGATAAATTCTCTTTTGCCTTGACTGAAGTTTTTAGAACTGCAGAATGTCCAACAGTTTAAAATAACGATATAATCTTAAAACCTTCCTCTTCCTGGCATAAGCAGTGGATCCATGCTCTGATCATCAGCTGGAATACTAAACCTTTGAAATCCAAGCATTCCCTTTGTGATCAAGAACAATTTATCATGGACTTGAAGGTGAACAGCATTTCTAGGATGGATACTTGCCTGTTGATTTTCCAGTTCTAAAAATGTACTTAATTGTACCTTTACCTTAAGAAAATCTGCTGTTTTCCAGTGCAAGCCTGCTACCCTATACCCATTTTCCAGCAGTGGAAAAGGGAATATTTGTATTTCTTCTAATCATTAGACCATAGATATAAGTCTCATCTTCCAGAGCAAACCAATCTTTTCAACAGCAGATTTATTGTTCTTTTCATGAAGGGCAGTGAATCAACAAGGACCGGATTCAAAACTGACATAACAGAATTTCAGATTTTCTGATCAGCAAGTGGTTACGTGTCCATTAGATCAGACCGAAGAATATCTCTGCAGTAACTGCTGACATTCTCCCATTGTAATACTGATATAGACAGTAAAGAATCTATGTACTCGATTTTCTCAACGAGTTCTTAAAGTAGATTTTAGCCTTTTTCTTATAATACAGACATCAGCTTTGCTTAACTTCTGTGTTGCCAAGCCTGTGCCCAGTGTGAAAGACAATATAGGTAGATGGGTGTACGAACAGCCATTGTAACTCCCCCAACTTTGACCACTAGACTAGAAAATGGTGTTTCTTATCTAACCCATAAAGGAGTTCTGAAAAACTGGCAAATCCACAAGCAGATGACGTAGGAGTAAAGTCCAACAAAACTTCTTCCTGGAGTCTGTCTGGGAAGTTATCCAGTTCTGGTTTTGCCCATGGAAATATCTTTGTTGATTGTGTGGCTAAAATAAATTAATCTCTTTTGAAATGATTCACATTTCTTCCCGTTGTTCATATCAACAGCCTAGGGGTTTCACAGCCCAATTGAAACTATATTGATTCTTGTTCAGACTGTAATACGTACCACGATACCATCTTTCAGCGAACAAGCAAGAGCCTTCAAACGTGGTTTGGAGGCATTATGCAAGACAAGAGAAATCCCTCTGTATTATCACAGCCCTGGCATTACCACAGCAATGTTTCTCCTTTGCCCTTTGGTTTCCATCTGCTGGTACCTTATTTAAAAGCCAAGTGTAGAACACAGAATTAAACTGAATGCCAAGTTACCATGCATCAATGCCAATTGATAAAAATCCTTTTAAGCTCAGATTCCAGCTTGGTCCAAATGTAAAGTGGCGTTGAACTGGTGATTGCATTCACTTTTTAAACTCCCACAGTTCCACACCACCCATCGCAACACAGCCAGCACCTTTCCAACCCAGTTACTCAGTGACCCACACATCCTAAATGCTCCATCATCACCGTTGTCACAAGGCTTTGGGTGCCTGTTGACATGGGCAGTGCCAAAACGAAAGCAGTGTGCCTGCAAAGCCCAGTAAATCCCTTATTTTGGCCACAGCTGTCAGTTTAAAAAGTGGAGTTTTCTAGACCTGATATTGTGGGTTTCTAGAAATCATGACAGACACACCGTAACACTGCCTGGAGGAAACGTGTGTCTGGGGGTGGGGTTGTTTTTTGGTTTGTGTTCTCAACTGAAACATGGGGAAGATGACAAGGACGGCTGGAAGACTCCTCACAGATTTTGAAGTTCTGAGAAATGAGATCATCTCAGTACTGTATTTTTTTTTTTCTTTTTCATTTTGGCTACTGATATTTACATAGGTTGTGCTTGTTTCACGCTTATCCCCATACCCGACTCATAGGTCAGTGAACCATACACAGTATTTTTTCTTGACTTTAGAAGATTTCTCTTGAATCCTAGTGTGGAAGAGCTTTTTTGGTTCTCCCCACTTGAATGTATGTCACCAAGTATGGAATCTGTGCTTGCTTCTTCCTCGTGGCTATCACTTACATGATTCACTGTTTCATATTTACATGTCAAAAGTAAAAAAACCCTACCACCTCATTACTATTTGTCATGAACATTCAGAAAATGAACAAGATCTATTTCTGATCTGTATGTGCAGGAGCATTAACTGCCAAAGTCTCCCAAAATTTAGGTTTCACATTGCAGTTATTCCTTATGTATTCTGTACTGGAAAGGTACTAATAGCCCCCAAATCATGAGTTTTGCATACAGCATATCTTTAAAGATAAGCCTCCACAAACTCAATTTGTAAGGCAACTTTCCTAGAAGCTACCCACATGTATCAGCAATATTGAAACCCAACTCAACCCTATTATTAGCATCTTGGCTAATATTCCAAAAGTCCAATTTATGATGAATGAAAATTCACAACTCATTTTGTCTGTCTGGAGACAAGTTAGGAGAATAGGGTGTGGATCTCTGTGTCAAAACCATTTGAATAAATTTGCCTTACATTTGAGTTTTCAGTTTCTTTCTCATGTCTAATGGCCAAGCTGGTAGAGTTCATTTACCAAGACACAAGCAAAAGCAATGGGACTGATTTTGGCGCTGTCAAAATAGGTGATTTCCTTTTGGTGTGCAAACCTTAACTCTTTATCTGGGTGAAGGATTTTTACTAGCACGCTCCATTCAGAACTGAGAGGATTGTAAAATCAATCTTTTGACACAATCACTCTCTGAATCGCTTTCATTGAACTCATATTGCCAAATTTATTTTAGCTTGGAATGGGTTACCATTTTAAGTAACTCAGAACATAAGGAACAAAGATGAGACTTCTTTTCACTGTCACAGGTATTAAAGAGTTTATGGACAAAGGCCATCTTCCTTTCACACAGCTGTTTCTCTCAGAACTGCAAGCACTGCGGTACAGCTGTCGGAGAATCGGACAGCACGGCTTTCTTAGCACGTGTTTCACCTCCAGCAGGCATTTTAAACTGCCAGTCCACGCACATCTTTAAACCTGGTAATTTCCGTTTTTTTTTGTTTGTTTGTTTGTTTTTTTTTAACCTCTGGAAACGTTTGGTGCTGCACAGTAAAGCAGGAAAACCATTTCTGCTAACAGTTGTTCCTTCTCTCAAGTTTCAGCTATCACCTTTGGCCTCGCATCTTCCAACACACGTGTGTCTTGTACAAATCCTGGTTACCTCACAAAGCCTTCCTTCCCTTGCCGAGAAACAAGCCATTCCGCGCCACAGATGAATGAATGGCTGGGGTTGGCAGGGACCTGGGGAAGTCGTCTGGCCAAACCCCTGCGCAAGCAGGGTCACCTGGAGCCGGCTGGTTGCCCAGCACCGTGTCCAGACAGATTCTGAGTGTCGCTGAGGATGGAGACTGCACCACCTCTGTGGGAACGGTTCCAGTCCTTACGTCACCCTCACAGCAGAAAGTGTTTCCTGGTGTACAGGGAGAACATCCTGCGTTTCAGTGCGTGCCCGTTCCCTTGTGCTGTCACTGGGCACCACTGAAAAGAGCCTCGCTCCATCTTTTTTACACTCTCCCTTCAGATATTTATATCCATTGGCAAGATTCCTCCCAAAGCCTTCTCTTCTCCAGGCTGAACAGTCCCAGCTCTTTCAGAGAAGCTCCAGGTCCAAGAGGCACAGAACTACACAACATCACTACCAGGCCCTTCTTATTTTTTATTCCTCATTTTCACAACTATTCCTCTGCCCAGCATGCCAAATTAAGCCAGGTAAGTCACCAAGGTGATCTCCAAAGACAGAGGAATTTGCATGAATTGCATCAGGGCAACTTCCTTCTCCTCCTCAAGTCTTTGCGGACCTTGAGAAGAGCTGCTGCAAATGTACGGTGCTGGTGACAGTTTTTGATGATACCCGTTAAATGCTGGCCTTCACTGTCATCCAGAACTGCTCATCTTCTTTCCTCAGCACGTTTAATCGCTGAAGTCTTTGAATTTAATAACAGAAAAAAAGCTTCAAAGTTGGCCAAACCGTTAATATCCTTGATTCCTGGGCAACTTTCTGATCTAGCGCCATCAGGCTGCTGATTCTCTCTTTAATGGAACTTTAATGGACTCTCCAGTTGTTTTATGACTGGGTTTCTCAATATGCCTAAATCCTTTGTTGTAACAAAGACTTCATCTGTGCTTACAGGTAATTTCTTCTATCTTCCCTAGAAATCTTCTCGTTGTCCTTTTTTTTTCAAAAAGAACTATTTATATGTCTTAAAAGATGGCAGAACCTAGCAGTTTCAGATATTTTGCCTAGAAGAATATGTATATAATACACAATGATAATAGAGGTTTTCTTACAGTAAGTTCTTGTTCCCTTTTTGCTGTACTACAAGACAGTTGTTATGCAGAACGTTGTACACACAACTTACTCGAACTAGAGATTGCTCTTTTCAAACTAGTTACACCTACAGGGTTGTGCCTCTCTGCTTCTGGAAAACAGAGTTAGGAAATATTCGACGTACACAGAACTCAAAGAGAAAGCAGCCCAAAGCATGGAAATCCATTGGTCACTGATGTGAACAAGTTGAGCTTAGAGGGTCCCCCATAGCCAAAGCCATAGCCATGGCATTATCGAAAAGTCTCTGATTTATCACTGACTGATCGAGGCAGACCAATTAATGCTGAGCTTATTCAGGACTTCTGGAAGGTCGGTTACAAGTCAACCTGGGATAACTGACAGATTCTGAAATGGAGAACGTATGGTATCATGCTACCTGTGCAGAGCAGTGACAGCACAGTGTGTCAGCACTTCCAGTGGCCAACGGCACCCTGGCCTGTATCAGGAACAGCGTGGCCAGCAGGAGCAGGGCAGGGATTGTGCCTCTGTACTGGGCACTGGTGAGGCCGCACCTCGAGTGCTGTGTTCACTTTTGGGCCCCTCACTGCAAGAAGGACATAGAGATGCTGGAGCGTGTCCAGAGAAGGGGACGGAGCTGCGGAAGGGTCTGGAGAACAAGACCAGAGATACTCACACCTCAGAAGTTAGCACCTATCTTCTCCTGTTTGGCACCTGTGAAACAGACTGCATCTTTCATCATTCATCCCTCTGTCAGTCCCAAAAGCTACCTATACATCAACCTTGCACGCTTGTTGTTTCTCTTTTATTCTCTTTTTTAATTGAAGTTAGCTATGTCTAAGGCATTAATGACACTGACGATAT
Organism: Eurypyga helias; assembly: GCF_000690775.1. Classification (NCBI taxonomy): domain Eukaryota; kingdom Metazoa; phylum Chordata; class Aves; order Eurypygiformes; family Eurypygidae; genus Eurypyga; species Eurypyga helias. Next base: position 6,705 of record NW_010237803.1, read on the forward strand.
CTCACAATAACATTATCTTTTATTAGATCTTATTTTACATATCCCCATAAGATATAAAATCTTCGAAGAGAAAATATCAAAACCCTTCAATTCAAATCAGTTCGTTTCAGACAATACGAGCAAGTAAACCAAAGACATACAAGATAAAGGAATGTAAAAAAGAAAAAAATCAGTATGCTGATATGGAAATTAATTACAAAGTTTCAAAACATTTCTTACACAGCATTGTCTTTAAAACCATACTGGAAAGTAAAAGATGCTTGGTTCTCTTAACCAGTAGTTATAAACCCAGCAGCTACAAAAACAGGGGAAAAAAAAGAAAAGAGTATGATTAATTTACAAGGCCAATGCACAGAAAAAAGCAAGAACTTAATCAAAATATAAGATATAACAAAAACACAGTTTAAGAATTCATTAAGAGTTTAAAAAAAAAAAAAAAAACAAACAAAAAAAAAACCTTCGACATCCAAAATCCGGACCAGCTAAAGTAAAATTTACTGAGAGACTCTGCGTGGAGTTTTGACTTAGTTAAGGATTTCAGGAAAGGATCACAAATTGAAGGCTGTTCTGTGGTCGCACAAAAAATGGAGAATAGAAGAACAAAGATTAAACCTGCTGGTTAAGGAAGATTCAGGCATCATGATTGTACAGCTGATGATGAAAGAAAAGATCCAGTGTTATAGGAAACACCATGTGGAAGCAATTCCAACAGGCAAAATACATTAAAACTTTATTGCATCAAAATTTTTATTTTTCTGCCTAACAAAACTGAAACAGTATTCTGAAAACTCTCTTGCGCAGAACACATAGAAGTCTCTGAAGCATTTTAATTCTGAAGATGCAACAAAATAAATGTTATGAAAACTTTCTCCTGGCAAGTTTACCAAGTTCCAACAAAAATAGTATTTTCAAATACTACAGCTAAGAAAACTTACAGTACATGTTTATTGCATGAAAACATCCATTTATTGGATCCATCTGATACTTTCATTTGTGGTTAGTGGTTCTTATATTCTTGATATAACTTGCACCAGATCCTATTAATTATTCCATTAATTACAAAACACACAGTAGATTGAATTAAGTAGGGAAACCTACACAATCCCAACAGAGATCCAACCTATGACAATGCATGAAATGAAAGTTTCACTTTCATTTTCTTTTAAGATAGCCTGTAGCTGCATGATAAATTTGACACACTATGGAACAACAATGATGAAATTAAAGACAGTAGGCAATATTAGAGCTGGAAAATAGCACAACTTCTTACCAGTTATGATGACTTTTCATGCATTACTATTAAAGATAAGCAATGATGTATGGAAAAGTAAAGCATAAGCAAGAGACAGAAGAAAGGGTTATGAAGGCAAATGAAGACCAGGAAATGGGATCATACTCAAGTGCATGTTTATACATATTAACTGTAAACAGCAGCTCTACTTCGGGAAATATTTTTCAGACTTGAATGGCTTCAGCACTAAATATGAATTACTTAACGTGTGAAAACAAAGCCAAAAGCAAGACTCCATTCTTCAGCAATGTGAACACTGGCAATGCAAGTGAGGTTGCAGGTTTGAAAAACGTTGTTTAAAATATAGGCACATGATTCTGAATTAATAGGTCACCACAGTCTGTGACATGCAAGTACATGTTTTGATGGGTTTGCAAACGATGTCTTGCTATCAACTCTCTGCATCAAGTTTCAATTTCCTTGAAAGCAGCTCAATTTAGATTTTACAGTAATTCTATATTTTTTTGTCTGTTTCATGTTATGACATCATTTTAATACATTCAGATAGTCAAAATGTTCAGAATAAGATAGCACAAACTTGGTGCAGGAGGACATAGATCAGAGTGTGGCCAGCATTGTCAAATAGGAGATACACAGCTTAAGTATTATATAAACTACCTTTCCCCAAAAAACATTAACATACACACCAAAATTGTAACAAGACTTATCAAAAAATAAGGCACATTTATCTTGATATGGTAATCTTGAAATAGAAAACTCATTTCAGAGAACATCGGTATCTAAATGAGTTTTATAAAAAATCTCGTATTCATGATAATTATGGACATTTCTCATCATACATGATAATGGAATAATTGCACATATCCCAGTGTGTCAAGTAACAAAATGGGACTTTTATTAAACGTTTCCACTGCAAAATTATTTTGTAGGTTCCTGTTTTCCTATTTACATAACTCAGGTGAATGGCAGAAGTATTAAAATCTACCATCACTTATCACAAGTACTGCAGGCTTTCATTTTACCACAATTAATAATCCCCTTTGTGTTGAATAAATTGAAATTAATTGTGGAATAAATTGAAATTATTGTCATTTAGATAAATGATTGTAAATATTTGGACATTAGCTACTACACAAGAACTTTTTATTCCATTTTATTTCCAAGCTGCATCAGAACCCTCTGCACTGAATATTTTGTACATAAATTCAACAAGGATCAGCAAAGAAGGCTGTTTAAAATCCAATCCCCTCTTCATGAAAATTAAAACACCAGAAACATCATTAGTTAGCATTTAACCTGAGATTTAATCTGTTGAGAGGTTAACATCCTTAGAAATTTCTTCACTTGTTGCATTAACATATACTGATGTTGCTATTTTATGAAAAAAAAAACAACCAAACCCAACAAAACAAAACAAAACAAAAAAAACCAACAAGAAAACCACAAACCAAATAAAGTTGCTTGCAACATGGCTTTTCACTGTGTTGGTCAAAAAATTATAGAATGCATGTTTTTCTCACAGTATCCAGAAGCTGGAATAATAATAATAATGTGCTTCTTATTGCACGTGAAACTTAGAGGAAATATAATTGCAGATTCCTCTTCTTTATCTGAGTATTAAAGCCAGATTTCATCTTAGCCGAATCCGGAACGTATTTATCTCCATAGAACTCATATTTATTTCACTTAAATTTCTGGCATCTGGAGGTGAATGCATCAAAGATAAAGATGCAGGTGTAAGACTTTCCACTCTGAATTTGTTAAAGAGTTTATGCACCTTTATCTGGAAAAAAAAAGAAATATATTTACAAAATACATTATATACCTTAAAATTTACTTTAATCTAATCTCTAACAAGGTTCAAAATGATACACCTTTTTATAAGTTTCCGCACAGCAATTTTTACAACAAAGATTATGAATATTTTTAAGTCTTGTGTCTCAAATGCTACACACTAAATTTGATCTTTTTAGGCAGTGTTCACTTGCTACATTTCAAAGCAATTAGGTTAAATCAATATATTAAAAAAATTATCAGAAATATTTGGATTTAAACTCTCCTTGTTTCTAAAAGATACCCCAACACTTACTCTTCTGCTTAAAGAAAATCCCAGATCTATTTCAAAATGTGTTTACAAATTTCTACAGATTCAATAACCATCCAGTCCACCTGTAACCCTCAGAACTAAGCTGTGTAATTTATGTTACGTAATTTTAAATATCACATCAATTCTACAGTAATTGCAAAACACGCAGGTATTTGCAGTTGTGTAGGTCATGTAAGCGAGCATGGGTAGACAAAGGACATGCTACAATAAGCAACAATTTCCAAGTAGCAGCCACATACTTGTGGATACGTTAATACTATTCAAAATATACAATTCAGAATATGTAATTTGACTCTTTACTTGTAAAGTTCTAAATAACTATTAAAAAATTATTCCAGAAATACTGATGTGCATTATATGAAAACAATACTTACAGGAATTTAATTACATTAAAACTGACCTACAAGTTTACTTGACACTTACACTGTCATTCCTACACACCAACAGATACACATCTTCAGCAGCTTTCAAAACAAATTAACTTACTACTCTGAAAGTGTAAGTCTTGAGAAATAACTACCTAGACTTCACGTACAATTTGATTGCAATACCAGTGTTTCTGCCATACTTGTAAGGTAAGCGACCAATGAAACATTAGTATACCTTTCCCTGAGTAGTGGAACAAACAAGACCCATGTCTCTGTTTGAAAATTTGCAGTCAAATCCCTTTCGGTGAAGAATCAGAGCGGCTTCATCTGACGGCTCAATATCTACCTACAAATAAACAAAATGAAGAATTACTGAAAGTAGCAGAGGTAGAAACACAGTTTAGGACCTCATAAAATTACCATTACCTTGCAGTGATAAAGCCACTTATGCCCTAAAAACAGCCTAGATTGAACAGTCATGTTCCTTTTAATTTTTGTAAGACTAAACACAGAAAGAACTCAACAGCAATGACAGTTTAGATTTATCAGGTACGACAGAATATAAACATAAGTTGATAACCAAGGAGTTCAAAGCTCAATAGATGATTCAGCATTTAAGTGTAGCTATCACCGCTATAGCAATTGGCTTCCCAGAAAAATTATATGGCAAACCCCAAAATAACCTAGAAATCATATGCTAATTCCAATAGCCAGTTTTAAATACTCATTGTGACTATGCTCCATCAAGCATTCATTTTGCAAAGCTGTCCCTTAAAAATCTAACTCAGCTTACGGTGTACACAAAACCATGCCCTAAAATAAAAATATTAAATATTCTTAACATTTATTGATAAGACATACAGTGCTTTTGAGCCTCAACTGGCACCAAAGAGTAACCCACCACCTCAACTTCCTAGTTTGGACCAAATCACTAACATTACTTAGGACAAATGGTCACAAAACCAGCATATAAATGCCTCAAATCAGAATCTTGTTTTGGTATGTATTTCAGAAATCAAAGCCATACCCAAGAACTGTCTGAGAAACTTCAATTTATTAAAAAAAAGTTTTTTTTTTCTTTTATATTAAGACATAAAAATCCCCATGAAATTACACAGTAAGAATAAGAGAAAACAAATACTTCTTCACAATTACAGGCTAACATGCATGCAAGCTACCGTCACACCACACAAGTGGCACATGAGAAGATGCCCTTCATGCTGCAAGCTGTTTGCCTTATTGCTACGCTCACGTTAGTGATTTTTTTTCTATCATGCATTACTTCTTTTATCTCTTTTTTGTTGTTGTTTTACACCCATGAGCTCTTCCTTCATCTTATTACATATATCACAAGGGCACAGAAAAGATGGTTCTACCCACAGCCAAGCCAGCTCTTCAGGTTATTTTTTGCTAATGCATTTCTGGTTTACTTGGTTTTGTCCTGGTGCTTTTTCCCAAGTCTCTGCCACAAGTTACATTTATTTTTGGTACTTCAGTAAGTATCTGTTCCCTTGGAGAAACCTATGCCAACAAGCAGTAGGCATTTTGTGATACTTTAGGTCTTGGAGGTGTAACAAATGAGGGAGGTCTGAATCTACAGCCTTCAGATCCAAATCAACTGTCTCCTAATAAAGGAGACTATGGAACAGCTTGTAGTACAACAAATTCGTAATATTAGGTACTCATTCAGATAATAAAAAATGGTAAACTGATAAATGTAGTATTAGTGTTTTCTAAGTATGTTCCTCATTTAAAATAGTGAATCTTCACTCAACAGTCCGCGGAATTGAATGAGATACTTTGCAGTAAAACACTGACTGGTAGAAACCTTGCATAATGCAGAAATCATGAATAAAACTCAGTTTGAGAAGATTTTCAAGAACATTAGCTTATCACCTCCTAAAATCAGGTTTTGAAATTAATGAATGGTGTCTAAAGTCCGCATATTCAAACAAGTTTTCTGTACTTAGTATTGCTGATGGTTGAAAGAGTTCTTACCCTGTCACTGGAAGAGTAGTACCACTTTCTACATTAAGTACGGTAACAATCAACATGTGACAAAATTATTTTCTGTCTCCAGCTAAGAAATACCTGACTTGGTTTGCATTGTCACTAATGTGACAGTGTTGCACTTAAAAAGCAGACATTTTTATGCACACAAAATAATATCATCTGCCTAAACATCAGATTAGTGAAATACTGCAACTCATACTGTAAAAGCCTGACTTCCTATGGGGTAAATTGACGTTAAAAATGACAAGTCAGTAATGGGTATCAACACTTTCTCTGTTACAGTGGAATTATCCTGCAGTCATCTGCATAAAAAATGCATTTATGCATTTCAAATGACGGCATGAATATTTCATCTCTTCAGTTCTTTAAAATCAAATATTATCTTAATTAAGATTCAAAAGATTTAAACCAGAAAGGTAATAAACAATTAATGACACCTTCAGGAAAGGAGTTTTTGTAAATATAAACATCTTGATATAGTAATCAATCTTTTAGACATGCACACAGCATCCACGTGTAATACATTAAGCTGTTCTAACCTACTGTCAAAGCAGGTGTAAGACTGAGCAAGCTGCCCCAGCCTCCACATCTATTTTAACTTACCTCTTCTTCTATCACCTCTAGGTAAATTAGATGGTGTATGTGAGCTTAAGGAACATCTGCGCAAGGATGAACCTAATTTACATCCAATACATCCTCTGAACAGGGCCATGCTAACTGCATGAAAACATGTAATGTATTTCTCAATTTTCAACAAACAACAGTATCCTTAATCTTGTAAAACGTCATAGCATTGTTATATGACAGAAATTCCCTAAATACTGTACTATCAAATCTAACTGCTTTTCTTGGAAGAGCTGCCAAAGTTTGATTTGATTTTGATCTTTGAGAAATAAAATGCAGTTCTCACATCAGGCTTCTAGATAAAAAATTCTCTAGGCAGTATCCCAGGGCAATGCTGCTAAAATTTTGATGAGCAAGAAAAACCATTTAAACATTTTATCTGATTACTGCAAGCTAACAGGCCTGCATTGAAAAGTTCAAGCAACATGACAAAAATATATATATTTGTATGTAGTATAAAGGGACAAATGTACTCTGTTTTCAAATCTTGAGGCCTAGGAAAAAGTTCTTCACGGAGAGGGTGGTGAGGCACTGGCACAGGTTGCCCAGAGAAGCTGTGGATGCCCCATCCCTGGAAGTGTTCAAGGCCAGGCTGGATGAGGCTTTGAGCAACCTGGTCTAGTGGAAGGTGTCCCTGTCCATGGCAGGGGGGTTGGAACTGGATGGTCTTTAAGGTCCCTTCCAAACCATTCTGTTATTCTACGATTGGTGAAATCTGTGTCGAACAAAAACTGAAGCTTTACCACAAATATCTTTATATTTCATCTTCCTATGGTATTGAACTCTTTCATGACAGGATCACGTATGTCAACACAATAGCAATATTATTCCCACTGAAAGGAGCAGAGATTACAGGGAAACTAGGAATTCCCTTATGTTTTTTCTCATTTATGCTTTTATGCATTTTCATGCACTCTGTTTTCTACCTGAAATCTTACTTAATCATACTTTAACTTGGTACCCTTTTACATGAAATTTTAATGGTATAATTTCCTGAAAATCAACTTCAACAGCTAAAGCAATGCCAAAGTCTACATTTCTGCAAGAAAATGCATTGCATCAGTTATCCAAAATTAGGACACTGTCATTCAAATTCTTGGAAGAAGGAGAAAGGAAGCAGAAAGTGAGGAGAGATTTAAAAAGGCCATTTTGGCATGCAATAAATTGTATGCACCATTGCTGGTGGGAAAGAACTGTTGTGTACCTGTAACGACAGCTGTCCTTTCCTGTGACTTCTGCTAACGTTCACTTGGAAGTGCATAAAGTAATGCTTCAAGCTCAAGAGTTGTCCATCAAGAAATCATTACAATACACAGTTGTGGACAGGGAAGAGATCACAGCCTCAATCAATCTTATACCAACTGGGATCATAAGGCCTTTACAGCCCAGATAAAATTGTAGAATTCACCTATTAGCAGTAACATCGACTCAAAACAGCAGATGCAGAGCCAGCCTTCCATACCACAGACTTCATGGTGACATGATACAAATGAGGGGAGGAAGTTTAGGTCTTGAAAAGGAAGAGGGGGCATGGGCATGTTCATGGAGGTCTGTTCCCGAATTTGACATGCTTAAAGAAACAGGTGGTGCTGAGGTAAATGAAAAAGTTTTTACAGTGAAGCATGGAAAATACACTCCACATGAAAATTCAATTCAATACAAAGCTTCCTCCTAACTCTCTAAAGGCGTAGGACCCGAAGAATCAAGAGTTATTCCACTCTGAAATCCAAACCAAGAACCAGTCAGAAGACTACAGAACAGGCCAACGTAGATGAAATCTTCTGCTCTTCAGCTTTGGGAATGCACTGAAATATATCCCCTTCAGAGGCAGAATAATGCACTATGCGTATTACTGTGCTGTGAAAAAACAAGCACTGTATTTTACGTTACTCAAACAAAGTCTCTAGTTCTTACAGAATTAACCCAAACTAATCATCACTCTGCAGACTATCATAAACAAAAAAAAATCACTAATTACTTTCTGAGAATAAAGTATTTGATGAGGCTATATTGATATGCTATATCACACGTTTAGTCATAAAAACAGTGGTTTGACCTTACCTTTGATTGGATTGTCCTCAGATTGACTATATGCATGTCACAAGGCATGGATGATGTGAGTGGAGAAAAAGTGCTTAGCAGCTCTGGGACACCTGAATCTGCATATGTTGTCATCGGAATTACAGGATGATTTAAAAAAGAAGAAGTCATATGACTAAGAAGTGAGGGGAAACTGACCGATGCCTTCTCTTCATTCTGGAAAATACAAGAGAGAATATTTATCAAATCAAGTTAATACACCACCATGTCTAGATTTTGAAAACCACTTACTTTATATATGATTCCAATAATTTAATAGAAGATTTTAATTTATAGACTGCCCATGGAAGTTCTGTTCATGCACTAATTCTCTTTTCTAGTATTATGTACGCTTCCTGTTTTTACAACTCATTAGTACATTTTTCAAAGTGATCATGACACCTCATTTGACACTCATACCCCCCAGACTTCTCTGTTAGCCTGTGATGTATGAACAAAGTAGTTTAGAGAAGGAAACCACCTACTACTTTAGCCAGTTGCTCGTATTTATTCAGCATCTACTTCAATACTGACAGCCATCCAGTCTTTTCCAGGGTTCCTTTTCCACATATGTTTCAAATCTACGTTCTTCAGATTCACCTAACTTGTATCCTGCATCCCTCCCTCTTTTTAAATCTCACTTCTTAAAACGGTTTTCTGGAAGGAATTGCAACTAGGGTCTTTTTCTTGGTCCGCAATGCAACAGATTTCTTTCAGCACTTTTATTTCAACGTTGTGCCAGCAGGACCTGAAGGGAGTCTCACAGGACTTTCTCCCAAGTTTTTACAAGTTTTGTATTTTCCCAAGTTTTGCACCTGCAGTGCTTTTACATGGCTGCAGAAGCTGTGTTACAAACCCAAGATGACTAAGACCAATGTATTCACAACACCTAGTTAAAGTGCCACAGAAGCCAGAGAAGTAAACAAAGGAGCTTTGAAAAGGCAATTTCTGTTTCAGAATGTCAGTGAAGATAAGGTAGAAATGGGTGAAAACTTATTTTGCACTTACTTTTCCTTGCATACTTAATCAGATAAATCCCTGCTTGTTTATAGTTAACATGATTTTTAGTGAAAACTTTGCTGAAAGTTCACTGGAAACATATCATTTGATATCTTAAATTTACATTTTATGATAGGTTGAAAACATGGAAATAAAAAAAATAAACAGGAGATACTTAAAGGGGACTATCATTTACCAGCTCATAAAGGACAACCACAACAGAAATTACTGTTTTGGGGTGCATATGCACGTATGCATATTTATTTATACCTCTGCAGTACGACTGAATATATCTGACAGTGTAGCAATTGAAAACATGCCAGAGCTGAACTGATGCAAGATGATAATTTCTGTTTTATTCCAGGTGCTTTTCTTAGTAATGACTCAAACTGTTTACCCCTTTGGTAGCTGCTAAGCATTGAGACTAGTATTTTTACAGATCTGCTATGACCCTCAAATTACTTTCCAAAAATGGCAATAATTGATAGCTGTAGAGATGGCCCCCCCATGCACCTCACTACATTTATTTACAGTGAATTTCATCTGAGACTTTACTGTATGCTTGATCAGTCTTGAGTTTTCCAATTCTTCAATTAGCCTTGATTTTTTTTTTTTTAACTACCTTGAATAGTTCAGTATTACTGGCAAGCTTCTTTGTCATGATTTTTCTTTTTTTCCAATTAAAGTGTTAGCAAGCTTGCTCTAAGTATAGCTAAACCTAGCAGTCTTTATTTCAAATGACTGCATCCAGGCTTTGCCCACAGGGAGAAAGAAATACATGTTCTTTCAAAGAAGAATTCACCGTTTCACACCAAGAGGAACACGGTTTATTCTGCTGCCTAGATGTGCTAAAGTCAGTCAAAACATTTTATTGCCAGAGTTTTCATACTATTATTCTTTTTTTTTTTTCCTGTAAAATAAATTGACTGTTTAAAAAAAGAACTCAAAAAAAGGTCTCCTGGAATAGCTTACGAAGAAGGACTGGCAAACGCTAGAAGGAGAGCTGATTCAACTTGGCTCATTTTGCTCCTGCTGTGCGTAGATGTTTTATCGCAGGCATAAGCACTGTACATAAGCGTTATCCAAAATTTAAACTTTGAAAAGCTGCAAAGACTTAGGTGGATATTTTATCTTGAATCTTGTATTCCCAAACCTGGAACAACAGTCAGTTTTGGATGACTGCACCAACAGAAGATGTGCAGTCATTCAGTGAATCTATGTAACAGCAATGGAAACGGAGAGTAAAGCAGGTGTGAAAAGCTCCCAGGAGACTGAAGGGAAAAGGGTTTTAGGAACACGTGAAGACAATGCTATCACAGAAGATTCAGAAGGGACACTTCAAATTCCACTCCCCCCAGGTACATCACAGTAATTAAAGGATTGGAGTATGTCCTTCCCCTCTCAATCTAGTGATCCAAAATTTAAACAGGACTCTGGGGAAACTGAGAGATGGGAAGGGTTTGCACATACAGACAATGCATTTGGAAAAACAGTTACTCTGTAAGCACATTCACTATGTGGGCGGCTTTCAGCAGCACCCTGCTGATGCTAAGTCAGAAGACGTAGTCCCACAGTCTCCATCTAATTAACGTACTGCTCTCTCTAAAGTGGCATTATTTCCTCAACTTCAATGACAGTGTTTAGCACTCAAATTGTGAATGGAGCTCCACTGGCAGCCCTACAAACATTAGGTACTGGCAAGATTCTGATGAGTGCCACTGACAGAGCAGAGTGCTGGCTTAATGAGCTCTAATCAAAGCAAATACTGCTTTTTTAAACTACCTTACAGCACATTCATATACAGTTATCCAATTGGAAACTGTCTGTGTTGAAATACAACCCTCTGAATGACTGTGCAATAGATGTAAACAAATCCTCATATAGGATATTTCTTTGTCATCAAAAGTAAAGTGAATAATTCTAAACTTCTAGTTTTCAGGAAAAACTAACAAACCAACCACACTCCAGTATAACCTTAGGTTACAATTTGCATCAAGTTCTAGGAATGGCCTCACCTATAAAACGTGTTCTTATATCGGAAATGAGCTATTTTATTGATAAATAGAGGATGGAACATAATAAGAAAAGACTCAAAGGATTTTCTGCTAAGAGTTTAAATTGAGGAACTGAAGTCCTTAATTAGAGGGAAAAACACTAATTAGACTCTTCAGAAATCATTTAGTAATTGAATGGAGGAAAGAAATGGAAAATACTGTAGAGAAGAAAGTAAAGCTGAAACAGTTGATAATTGGACTTCAATTGAGCTAAGAGAGAAACAATTAACTTTTCCACACAGACGAGTAGTCTAAAATTTCTCACACAAAAGTAATGGAAGGAAAGTGAGGCAGACAGAATATCAAATCCTGACTATTTAGTCCTCCTCTAGACAGTTCTGTGCTATGAACCAGACAATCTTAGTCAGGAAAGAAATCCAGTTGTAACTCCAAAACTCCACCAGCATCCAAACTATCCAATCAAACATGCTGAAACATGGCTGCTGATTTTGGATGTCAGTGCACTCAAAAAAAAAAATCTGGAAACAGAATTCTGGGCCTGCTAAAACAAGGAACGCAGATCAAAACAGTCTGATAGCAAACCACCTGTACTATTCCTGGAAGGAAAAATATTTCTCACGCTCAGGTTGTGTGAGGAAAAAATTTTTATCAAGTTTCTCTGTCGCAGTTCAGAAAACCAGCTGGCAGTACCCTTTGAAGAGTGCTTCTGGACTGGAAAATCTAAATTGTGGAGTAAAAGGACTCATCAGAACACCTCTAGCCCCAAAATGTTGGAGACAATATTATTAAATATCTCTCAAACATAACTGAGCAACCGACAGCAACCAAGATGTTCAGCCAAAGAACCTAAAGCTTCCCAAAGGCAAACATGGAAAGAAAAATTTGCCTGTGTCAATGTATCATTCCCTTCCTTCTGAGGTCAATGTTTGGAGCGAGATTTTTGTGTGGCTGTGAAAATTCCTGGTGCTTCTGAGAAGGAGAAGGATGTTACATCATTGGGCTTACACCCATAATGCAATAAACAGCAATTTGTCACTGATGAGAACTGGATCTGTTCTTCTGACGTGAATAATGCTTTTTCAGTGTCCAAGAGTGCAGTGCTGATCTAAGCATGTGTCAGAGAATATACAGCTCATCACTTCAAGCAGATTTGAAACTGGCTAAGGGTTTCAAAGGGAATTTTGTATGGAAATCAAATAAGGTGATAGGAAGATCTTCTCTGAGCAGTGGGATTCAGAACACCTAAGACCTCAAAGCTGTGCACAAGAAATCTTCAGCAGAAAATTCTTCAGGTAATCTCTGTGAAAAAAGCAGGTCCTCTACAACAAATTAGACTTCTATAGAGGCCTGGATAAATTGCAACCAGAAATAAGCCACAAATGTGAGTATGGAATAGGCATCTATCCTGAAATCTTACAAAGACTAGAAACAAGAATATTGATGCCAGATTATTTTCTGCTATACTAGAACATCAGTCTTTCCTGAAATCCCGCAGAGCAAAAATACTGAAAATTGTAAGGATCAGATCTGCCTGAATTGTTCGTGTATACATTTTTGTCAACACTGAAATATTCATCAGTGACATTACACTTCTGTGTATCAAAGCATAAATTCTTTTGTCAATATGTTTCAAGTCCTTTATTAAGAACCATGGTCTGGAATGCTTAGGGTTTTTTGACACTTAATGAAGTGACCAACAAAGGAGGACTCAACTGAGGAGACAAAAACTGGTATTTCCTCTTTACCTCAGGGAAGGTAAGATTTTCTATCAATTCACTTGGAGCCTGTTACACTGGAAACACATTTCTGCCACACTAGGTGAAAGGGGTACCTGGAAGCTGATTATAGAAGAAATGGAAATCTGAGGCACTGTAAAATATCCAGGAGGCTGTGAGTTGGTTCAGAGCGACTCTAAGATCACCACATTTTCTGTACCTTCTGTGGATTCTCAGCTGCCACTGAGACTCCAGGTGAGGAAACCTGGGACTGCCACAGGTAACCAAATCCAGGGAAATTTAAACTCACAGGTGGAGTTCTTCCCAGTCTGCTAGAGACAAATTTTGTAGTCTCTAAGACCAGGGGACTCCTCTCATCTCTGACAGATGGGGTTATGCTCCTCCCAGACCAGGCAGGAGAAAGGCAGAGGGTGCATTCCCAAGAGGCCTGCGCACACACACAGCCAGCCACACAAGGGAGCAGAGAGCAGCACCTTTACCTGCACTCATACAAACACACAACACCTGGGTAACATGAGCAGCGTTCACTAGTTGAAGACTCTCAATTTCTTGATTCACAAGTACACTCAACCACCAATCCCTCAAAAATCAGTGTGGACATTAAGTCCGTCTGATATCCAAGCCTGGACCTTAGGCCTCTTAACCATTCACCAGCTCAGACTCCATACACTGCCACAGGTGCTGGCCTCTGACTTGGCAGCTTAAGTTTGCTAGCAATTTACACACATAAAGGGAAAAAAATATAGGTCTTGCCAGCACCTGGCACCCAGCGGCACTGGTCCCTCTGTCCCATGGTGTCTGTCTCTCTCTCCAGTAGCTGATGCAAAGACATCTTACTCTGCTTGCTTCCTAGTCTTACCTGAGGTTGGCTAATGGCTCACACAGATTCAGAAAAGGCTGTGCACTCACACAGACACCACATTTAATAAGAATACAGGATAGGCTACAGTGATCAAGCACTGGACTTGATCAGACCCTTTAATGTCCCTTTTATTACCCCTATTTTCCCCACTTCCTCAATCCTTCTCTTTCCCCTCCTATGTCCTTTCCACTGAACATCTCATAACAAGACTTTTCCCCCCCCCCAACAAGTCCAAAATTCTCTCCCTCCTCCAAATTCTAGAAGTCCTAGATCCCTTTAGGCAATAATGCTCTTAGTCTGCATGAAGTCATTTTTGCTGAGTCTTACAGAATCACAGAATCACAGAGGGGTTTGGGTTGGAAGGGACCTTAAAGATCATCCAGTTCCACCCCCCCTGCCATGGGCAGGGACACCTTCCACTAGACCAGGTTGCTCAAAGCCTCATCCAGTCTGGCCTTGAACACTTCCAGGGATGGGGCATCCACAGCTTCTCTGGGCAACCTGTTCCAGTGCCTCACCACCTTCTCTGTGAAGAATTTCTTCCTGACATCTAATCCAAACCTCCCTGTTTTCAATTTATACCCATTACCCCTTGTCCTATCACCACAGGCTCTTGTAAAAAGTCCTCTCCCAGCACCCTTGTAGGCCCCCTTCAGATACTGGAAAGCTGCAATGAGGTCTCCTCGGAGCCTTGTGGGGTTTCACACCAGTAACAACCTAATCTTTCTTTCGTGGTCTCAGGAGCAACCAGTTCAGTGTGATCCATTCCTCCCTGGTTAGGTTCCTTCGCCTCCTCCACCTACCACTGCTCCTTCAATGACTGTCACATCCTTGAATTTAATTTGATAGTCTTTAATCAGATGTCATAATAGCAATCATGTTCTATAATCAGATGATTTGGAGAACAGCTTTTCACTGGTCTACAGAAAAGTGCAGATGGCAAAGAAAGGAACTAATCACCACAATAACCAAGGCTGACTAATTTGCAGCCATCAGTATAGTTGGATAAAAGAGATCATAAAAGCAGATAAAACAGTATGAAATGCTTTTCTCAACAATAGAAGTATTTTACACTTAGTTACAGCCTCTCCCACCATTTTTTTCCCTCTTCTAATTCTTCTTATGTTTTATATTGTTCAATAATAGGGACTTAATGCCTAAATGAATAACCCATGCCAGAGTTTAGAAAGAGACACGGTGATAGATTTTGTTTCCCATTGGCTGAGCTTATTCTGTCCCTGATGATGGCAGAACAGAGTGGTCAGAAATTTTCTGGAGTTCTGCTTTGCTGAGGCGTAGTCGTATCATCAGTACTAACTGATGATAATGACAAACTACAAAATGGTATTTCTTAATTTTTGTCCTCCAGAGACTGCACTGGAAGTTTGCTGCTCAGGTAAAGTTCTTGCTGCTGATGGGAACTGTGTTCCATGAGTAAGATTATCCCTTGAGACTTATTTCACTTGAGAATACAAGAAGAAGCAGCTGGACTTGATGCCTTCTATAAGAAGGGCCCTGACCTATCAACCAGTTTGCAGCAGAAATGCATAGGCCTTCCTAGAAATAGCAATACAGAAAGGTTTAAATTTAAGATCTCAAACTGCACCGGCTCAGATAAGCTCAGAAAAGATCTTAGAGGTTTACATTCCCACTCTGGTGAATTGTATGGTCTAGAAGTGGAGTGACCAAGCTTGAATACTATGCATACTACTAAAGTAAAATACTTTCTTTCTAAACAGAGCTGGCAGACAGGTACACACAAACGAAGACAAGTAAAGCCAGCCCAAAGAAATTAATTCACTAGAGATGTACACAAAAAAAACCAACACCCCAAACAAAAAAAAACAGAAGAGACATAGCAGTAAGTCCAGAAATCTAAGGAAGGCAGTCTTCTGTACTAAATACTTCACCATGAGCCAGGTACAAGGAGTGGCTGCTGCCCAGTTGCAAGGTGAGAACATTTATTCTCTACAGCTTTGGACAGTATCAAATGAATGGAGCTTGAAGACAAAGCCATCTTTATTTAGAACATTCTGCAACACATCTTTGCCACAGCACCAAGAAAAAAACAATACTTGAAAGAAATTAAGCTGTAAGGTGCCCTAGCATAAAAACAAGGACAGTGCTGGCCTGAAAACTGATAGTATTTGTAGATAAATCAGAGATGGGAACACTGATTTTGAGCAACAGGCACAAACTTCCAGCATAAAATATATAGTATCTTCATACTACTGTATAGCAGTAATAATAATTTAAATGCTGCATTTTAAGCAAAGCTCTAAAGAACTAAGAAATACCTGAATCTCTTAAAATATAACAAGAAATAAGTGTACCTCCCTTAACAAATACATGTGGCAAAGTTCTAAAGAATATGCAGCATTCCGTGTGAGAGGGAATTGTCTCTTTTTTTCTTCTTATGTGGCCACCACAAAACCCCAAAACTTTAAAGTTCAAGATTTTGTATATATTTTACAAGTTCACTGAGGTAGTCATAAGTAAAAATTCTATTAGAATATCTAAGGTTGTCACACATGGGCTTGAAAACGCTTCTACACTGCAGTAGTTAAGCCAATGCTAAGTTTCTGCTTTTTTGAAAGAAATTTAATTAAGCTTGTTAAAGTGTGGTAACACATAGCACACACACATAGTATACAGCTACCACATGAAATGTACATATGCATTATAAATATGCACACCAAGTAAGTGGCAAATGCAACTCAATAATCAGATAGAAAATGCTATATCACCAAGCACATATTTTCAGATAAAGTGGATACTGACAGATACTTAAAAAAACCAGGAGTAGTTGTAAAGTGGTGGAAAGAGTTTGATTATTTGACTGACACATATCTGTGATTTTACTAACTGCCCATATCATTGTTTCTCTGAACAACCACCCCCAAACCACAGCAGCTATTTAAGTCAATGAATCCTGGCTCTCTGCTTGGGACTAGGCTATAAATCCACCTCTGTAAATTGAGCAAGTCAAGGCAAGGTATGAAATAGGAATCTGAAGAAAAACGTGTGCTTGGAATGGCATCTTTTCTCCAGCTACGCCACTGACAAAATAAAGATGTTACCACTTCCAATAAATTCTATTTAATTTGCATTCTTATACTAATACAACACACTAGGGCTGGTAAATAAAAAAGGTAACAATGCTTATTTTTAACAAAATTATAATAAATGTAAAATAAAGAGTCCATAATTTAAAAAAATAAAGAAACAATTACTCTTTTGACAACCAAGTATTGCCAGCTGCACTCAGTTTAATTTTCAGCTAAGTAATAATCCCTTCAACTTAAAAATGAAATGCATCCAGTTGTTACTTAACAATCTTTAGAAAAATGAGTATTAGGAGAGAAGTTGAAAAGAGATGCAGAGCCTAAAAAAATGCTTGCAAGGACGAAATGAACATGTAAGCATAATTAGTTACATTGAGTAGGAGGAGAAAAATGTGTATATAGAAATTGTATCAACACACAGTTAAAAAAAAAACAACAGAGGTCTGAGTGACACAGTTGTCAACAAATCAGGTGAGTACTGTGTAAAGCGAAATGAGAATTGCCTAGCTCTTCCTGCGTATATAGTTTATTTAATGAACAAAATTGTCACTGAACGCACCTTTTGTGGTACTCAGCTTAGGGAGAAAAGAAGTACATGAACTTCAGCAAAACAAATCAACCTGAAAACTTTAGCACAGAGGCAGTATTATCATGAATACTTAGTACTGGCCAGATGAGCTAGAATTCAAGAGCCAAAACCCAGGTAACATTTGGATTAGGGACTTAGAATACAGGGTACTGGAGTATGTTAGGTTAGCAATTATTAACAATTCTACCTACCTACTGGACAGATCAATCTTACACTTTAGGACATTCATGTGGTCTGACTCTGCCATTAAAATACATTGTTCAGGCTGGGTTGGTCAAAGAAAAATGTATTTCACAGACATAAATTAAAAGAAACTTTTGTTGATATTGTCGTAACCAAAAATTACACCAGTGATGCACATTTAAAGAATTGCACACCTTACACTTTACACACTCTCCTTTTATGGAGAAGTTTCCCCAAGAGCAGAAAAAAATCCCGTTCTTCAGAACTGTTTTTGAGAAAGGACAGAATGAAATATTTTGGCAAACACTTCAGGAAAAGTCAAAACTCTCTCCTCCTGTAGCTTCCATGGTTCCTCATGTCAGTAACAAAATAGGGCTTGACAACAAAATTAAGGTCAGTGTATGAGTCACCCTCCAGCCGATCACATATACAAATTGCATATAATTTCTTCATAATTTTTTCTGATAAGGCTATTTTTAAACTGTTGTAACAACTACCTTCTGAGTAAGAATGCAGTAAAAAAAACCCATTTGTACATTTAACAAAACAGAAAGAAAGCGATTACTACCCTTTCTTACTTTTAGACACCTGAAACAGTTGCTGATGTTCAGATAAATTTTGAAAAATAAGATGCTAGAACACTCAATACAGCAAAGAGGAATTCTACATATAACACCACAAAGAACGTTCCTTAAAACATCTTGCTTGACTCCTGTGGGCTGTGCACCCTGCATCAGTTGGGCTAACAGCACCTCTTCAACTGTGCCTGCTCCCCCAAAGCTTTGACCCCCACTTCTTCTCAAGTCCCTGAAAGTGTGTAAGAACCAACTGCCCCTGAAGGCTTACTCTGCAGCTGTTTAAAACTCCTCTAAGATCAGTAGGAAGGGTCAGGGGGAAGGAAGGTAGGTGCTGCAACAGACACCCAAAACACCTCGAAGAAAAAGCTTTTTGGTTTAGATCAGTAATGTGATTCTGAAATTAAGCTCATGGCCAATGCCACTTCATAGTTTCTTTTAGAAAGAAGTAACCAAGAAGCTCACCCAAATGTATGCACCAAATGTGCTCTAACCCTTAACATCTCCACTGCGGTCTGAATGGATGACTAATGCTTTGGACATTTTTTTAACTCTGACACAAAAATAGATTTGGACTGGACTAGAAGACTTCCCTTTAGTGAGTTACGTTACGGTTCTACGGACAATACCAGAACTGCCCACAGTGTAGCTGTAGTTAGTGCCATGCAAGTAGTTCCTGCTGTGCAAGCACCATGGCACTAACTGATTTGATCTCCTCCTGTTGTTCCAAATTATTTGCTAATGTAAACACAGATTTCCATGTCCAATAATTCATACTTACCAGCCTCACATTCTAATACAATACAAATTACCCTGGATACTAAAGAAGTTTTCTCTGGCAATATAGATGTCTGCAAGTTTCTTCTTGGGAGGGTAGATTAACATATGCAGCACTCGTTGTTGTCAAAGCTAGACTGCTGCAGAACTCGTTAGCTTCTTTCAAGTTAGCTCACATATTTTTAGACCACACTGATAAATGCAGTTAATATGCTGCCTGTGTTATACAGGATGAGAAACTAGAAAATCATAATGGCATGTACCACCTGAAAAAACACACTGTCAATCATTAAACAGTGAAAATTAGCTTTAAGCTTGATATTATCATCCTCTCACAGTGGTTAATGATATCCATTATAAACCAAAATTAATTCCAATTTATCTGCATATTCATTAGCAGCTCAGTATACAACTTCTCATCTTTAGTTACGTGATGATTTTAAAATACACTCAGTGTTGTCATCATGATTCTACTGCCCTAGGATGAAGATGTACTTCTTATTTTGTCCTTCTCAAAAACGATATGAAAAAAGCAAAGAAAGAAAATGCAAAGCACTGAAGGAAAATTGAAGAGTCATTCAAAAGACTAATACATAAAATGCTGAACTGAGATGATCTGTGCAGATTAAAAAAAAAACGCTCTTACAACAAAATGGTCTCAACTTTCTCAGAATCATAATGTAGTGAGAAAGTTTTTATGTCTGGCATCTAAACATTTCCACTTAAATCTTATTTCCTAAGAAAATTAAATTTATAACATGTTTACTCTTCCCACCCATTCAACTGAAATAATTTGTCAACTTTTGTCCAGATTCAGTTAATTTTGTTCAAAAGCAGGTCTCACTAATCAGCGACTATTTAAAAGCTTCATCCCAAAAAAATAAAAAAAAGTTAAACCTTCCACAGCAGTACCCCAGTCACAGCTGAAGTGTGAGTAAGCAAGCAGACACTGCAGGTATTTGTGTGAAGAATAGTGAAAGCTGAAGTGCTTACGATAAGAACACGTTGACAAAACTCCCTTGGAGTTTCCTTATTTTTACTGCTCATAGAATAATTACTTCATTGAATTCACTTCTGCTGCAACAGAAATAAATATTTACATCTTAATTAGCCTGGGGGGAAAAAAAAAAAAAGAGACAGTGAATCCTACCACATCTGTTCCATATCTTCTTTCCAGATGAAGTCGGAAGACATTAGCTGTAATCTTGTTATCTTGGACACCTTGTCCAAGGCCACGGTTGTCATCCTGCATAAGTCGACGATCCATGATCACTTCCAGCTGACCTGAAACAGCAATAACAAGGATTATACTGCTAACAAGAATATGTAAAGTTTCTATTAAACATAAAAAAAATACCCTGAAATATAACTTATGAAGAATCACTTTTCTCTTGTGTATGGAAGAGTAACAGCAGATCAGCATTGTTAGAACTGATTCTGAAACAGTTAATACCTTTGCGCTTTGGCTGTTTTTATAAGCTTCCAAAAATTTTTTGCAAGCCTTTCAGCAGAAGGTTCTGCAAATTTTCAATGTAAGAACCTAAACCCAAATTTAGCATGAAAAGTCATTACTGTTATCTATTGTTTGTAACAAGGACACTTGGCACATCGAGCATCAAAGAGGAGAATCAGAAGTCTGGGCCTCTGTATGGAGAGACCTTCTGTAGAGGAACCATCTTCATCTTACATACCATAAAGAGTGCACTTCCCAAATGTACTTTTTCCTTTTCTTGATTGTTGTTTTACAGTTGGAGGCAGAGGGAAAAACAGGTAGGCAATATGAGTATATAAATACTAACAGCCACTCCTTCTTGTAAGAGTATTAGCATTTGTGGGAGTAGGAAAGATATTTGCAGCAGATGAACTATGAAGTCCCAAGTTTATACTGAACTGTAGCACTGCCGTTCAGAATAGCATTTCAAGCACGACGTTAAATCATAAATAGCCTTACCGAAGGCTAAGTTCCTATCTTTTCAAGTTTGCATCTCCAGAGAGAAGCCAGTTCAGGGCATGTAATAAAGGCTGTTACAATTTTTGCACACTGAATCTTCAAGCAAGTGTACTTGTTTCCTAAATAAGAAATGTACTATTTAAACTACTAGAAAAGGCTGCTTAGTAAAGAAGCCTCTTTTATACTTCTTCAGTGTTCCACAAATACTCATCCGATTTTCCCAAATACTTATTCTTTCATTCCCTCAAGTGAAAACAGATTTTGTGCACCCAGGACAGAAGTCAATGAGTAAGAAACAAACTCCCATTTTGAACCAAGGCATAAGGCTAGGATTATGCCTGAAATTGATGGTCTTTGTGGACTGCTATACAACCATGGGCTGACAGACAAGATATAATGTCCCTGAAAAAAGCCAGAAGCACACAAAGAAGGACAAACCGATAATAAAATTTTGTCAAAGTTTTCAAACAAAACTCAGAAGATCTAGATCCGAAACTACCTAGCTGCACTTCCAACATGCTTTAAGAAGCTAGGATAATGAAGACTGACAAAACAAAACTTTATTATTCTTAAGGTGACTGTGAACAGGAAATATAAACAAAATGATGAATGTTGCTGAAGTCGGAGATTAAAAAAAAAAACGATAAAAAAAAATTGGTTTAGGTAAATTTCTGGCTTAAAACCCAGAGAAATATATTGCATGAGGCTTCAAGACATAAGTGATCCTTGTTACCCCATTAATTATCCATCAAACACTGCAGGGAAGTGCACTTCTAAATGACAGTGGTGCATCCCATCTATCTAGAGGTCTTCCCTGGGGCATGTAGGATAATCCACTAAGTGGTAAATTAGAGCAGAACTGTATGGATATTTTAGGACAGAGAATGCTCAACATCGAGCATTTAGAAGTGATTATGCATCAAATTCCACAAATAGGGAGAAGTGCTGGTTTCAGGATGGAAGGAGCTCCTTTCCCACCCAGTGCTGTCGGGTGGCCCAGAGAGAGTGTCTCATTCCATGGTGCATCAGGCTCAGGGCACATGCACAGTTCCGAGGGGGAAAGTGGCCTGGGGGGGATGTCGTTAAGGCTTTTGGCTAGCTTGATAGCTGGGTCATTAGCTCCTTTTGTTAGCCCTTGGCACAGTTTTTACCTGTGGGGCTGGTTCTAGTTGTTAGTGCGCTGGGGACTCAGTTGGTTTTCTCCTTGCTCTTGGGCTCTCTGGCTCAGATCCTCACTGCTGGGAGCTGGCTGTGTGTCCATCAGTGGGTGGTGAGCTACTGTGTCATATGTTCTGTTCTCTATTATTTTAATTACTCATTAGTGTAACATTGTTAGTATTAGTATCACTATAATTTTCATTATTATATAGTTCTTATCTCAACTTTTTGAGCTTTCCTTGACTTTTTCTCCAACTCTCTTACTGCACTGTGGGAGGAGGTGTGGTACTAACTTGTGAGATAAGATTAAACCACAACAGTTCTTTTTGGTGCCCAACTTGAGGCTCAAGACAGTTGAGATAAGAACAGATCACAGTGTGTGATAAGTATTTGGTATAACAATGTGGTGGTGGCTGATCCAGACACAGAGTTTGGGGTTTTTAAACTTGCTAACAGAATGGTGGGATCTACTGCCTTACACGTTCCTTAATATCCTGATCTTATATGCTCAAACTGGGTTGAGGGGTTTGGTTAGGCTGGTCACTGTATTGCTGATGTTGAGAGGAATCCTGTATCTGTATTTAATATTGTCAGCCCCCTAGTACTTTGTGAGTTATCTCCTGGAGGTTTTCAATAATTACGCCTTTCCCTGTTTCTCCTTGGGGACTCAGCCTATAGAGGAGAGATTATTTGGTGCTGGCTTGGATGTGGAGAAATTATGCCAATTTTTTACTTCTTCTCTTCGGCCAATGGCAAAGGTATAAGAGTATTTTGGAAATCTTTCGTGGGCTTGGGGTGACCCACGGTTAAGGATTATCACATTTCTGAATGTTCTCCTGCTCTTGAGTAAAATTAAAGAACTATTTGGATATGCTGCCCCACCTGCTACCGGTTCTTAGGGCAGAGGTAGGTTCTGTGCAGCCACCTGAACTGCCCCTGCCCTAACACAGGGGGGTGGCATGGACCCGTCCGGAGGGCAGGGTGGCCCCAGCCCACAACTGCAACCTCAGCATCATCAACTCCCATTGTGGCAAGTCCACCTCCCACAGCAGCTCCACTTCCCACAGCTGCTCCACTTCCACAAACCCCCACACGCCAGTGTCACTGGTGCCAGTGTCAGTGCCCCCACTACAGGAAAAAAAGGGACATGCAAATCAGTCCATTTGGTAGAGAATGATGAGGTAGGAGGGTCGTCCCAGGAAACTGAGACAATCAAGAAGGAGATGGGAATATCGCACCAATCGAGATTCCTTGCTCCCCATCCAGAAGTTGATTCGTCAGCTGGAGAGACAAGGGGGGATCAGCAAAACCCGCTCACCCTTTAACAGCCCCATCTGGGCAGTGCGTAAGTCTGATGGGGAATGGAGACTGACAGTGGACTACCGTGGCCTGAATGAAGTCACGCCACCACAGAGTGCTGCCGTGCCGGGCATGCTGGAACTCCAGTATGAGCTGGAGTCCAAGGCAGCCAAGTGGTACGCCCCCACCTTTTTCTCCATTCCTCTGGCAGCAGAGTGCAGGCCACAGTTTGCTTTCACTTGGAGGAGCATCCAATACACCTGGAATCGACTGCCCCAGGGGTGGAAGCACAGTCCTACCATCTGCCATGGATTGATCCAGACGGCACTGGACCAGGGCAATACAGCAGACAAAGTTTTTGAGCTTGCTGTGGTTGCAAAGTTGCTGAGGTTGCAATGGGACTCATTTCTGAAACAGTCTCATAGACATCTGGGCCAAAGAGCACGGTATTGAGTGGGTGTATCACATCCCCCACCATGCACCTGCCTCTGGGAAGGTCGAATGGTGCAATGGGCTGTTAAAGACCCCACTGAAGGCAATGGGGAGTGGAACTCTCAAAAATTGGGACACAACTGAGATTTGGAAAAGCCACCTGGTTACTCAACATCAAAGGATATGCCAATTGTGCTGGCCTTGCCCAATCAAAACTTTCATGTACTGTAGAAGGGAATAAAGTCCCTGTAGTAGATGTTAAAAATATGTTGGGAAAAACAATCTGGGCTACTGCTGCCTTGGGCAAAGGCAAACCCAGTCATAGAATTGCTTTCACTCAAGGACCTGGGCATACTTGGTGGGTAAAGAGATAAGATGGGGAAGTCCAATGTCACAGAATCATAGAATGGTTAGGGTTGGAAGGGGACTTAAAGATCATACCCAACCCCCCTGCCATGGGCAGGGACACCTTCCACTAGACCAGGTTGCTCAAAGCCTCATCCAGCCTGGCCTTGAACACTTCCAGGGATGGGGCATCCACAGCTTCTCTGGGCAACCTGTTCCAGTGCCTCACCACCCTCTCCATGAAGAACTTCTTCCTGATATCTCATCTAAACCTCCCCACTATCAATTTAAACCCATCACCCCTTGTCCTGTCACTATAAGAAGAACTTCTTCCTGATATCTAATCTAAACCTAATGTGTACCTCAAGGAGATTTGATTCCAGCGGTAAACAGCCCATGAAATAAATTGCATGATGGACATTCCTTACTGTAACTAACCCCTGTTCTGACTTCTGTGTTGTAGGAATCACTACAGCAGAAATCACCAGAACCTACAGAGGTCAAGCCTTGCCAGAGGTGCAACAGTGACCCGACCTAAGATGGCTGAGATGTCAGATAAGGTTAAAGCCCTAAAGGAGAGAGATGGAAAGTAGGAATAAAGTTGTGTCATATGTACTTTACAGTTTTTGACAGAGTCAAAGCTGATGTTGAAGACTGGTGACAATACAGTGAGAAATCCTCCTCTATGCTGCTGACAGCATGAGAGCTAGTTAATTGCTCCATAGTGAGGAACCTGTCTCTAACCCAAGAATGAGAAGTGAGAAATAATCAGCTGTACGTGTTAAGTCTCAGATGGTGGATTACGCATTGAGACACACAGACACGCAGCTACTGAAGGCGCTTGCCTAAGCTGTAATGGTTTTGAAATTTCTTCCAGGATCCCTTTGAGATCCTGAAGGGCCTTCAAAAGTGTCATTAAGCATAAAACTTTCAGCATTCACAGAACTTCAGCTTCATTTCTGTTCTCTTTTAAGGAGTTCAACATGTCCCCATGACGAAGGTAGTAAACAGTTGTTTCATGAAGTATTACCTAATAATTACATGTCAAATGAATACATTCTCCTCCTTTTCCCTTTTTAGTGGTCGCAGAATAAATATTTGATCTCTTCACCTTGAGTGACATAATGGAGTTTCCCAAAGAATGACACAGTTAAAAAATTAATGTCATAAACAGGTATGGGATACATCTTTTTCTCTTTTATTTAACTGGAGTAGTGGAAAAGCTTCTAATGCCCTCTGAGTGGGTTCAAACCAATGTTCACAGAAAGCCAGTTTCTCCCTGATACTTAACTGGAATATGTCCAACAACACTAGCCTTAACTTCCCTAATTAAGTTCCCTAATTTGAAGACAAGAGAGTGGGGGGTCTCTGTGGACTTAGATGTTGTGTTATTCTGTGATGCAGGCTAGGACTGTTAAAGAACACATACAGACACTATTACAAGGTAATGGAGCTTTTGTACACTAATTTAGTCTCCAATACCGACGTAGCTAGTGCCCACAAACATTTGGTGGTTCAAGTTTATTCACAAGATCAGGCCAAAGGGAATTTGGTTTCTAGCAATGGAAGGCATGAAAAAATGTGTTTTGGGTCTTGTATCAGGTGGTCTTGGAACAAAAGGCTGGTATTCTCAACCATGGCTTTATTAAAGCATCTGTCTATAAGCCAGTGTTAAGTCTTTGGCCTAAGATGAATTAGGCTTCCTAATACTGCCATCAATCTAGTACAGTATTCATCTTTTGTCAGAATATACATCAATATGACATTTTTCTGAAAAGAAACTGGGAACTAGGTTTTGGCATCGTTTCTGATGGGCTTTTTTTCTTCTAAGTATTCATTCTGTTTATTTTCAAAACCATGTAAATTTAAACTCACAATATACCACAGCAAGGAATTGCACATCTTAAGTTATAGATTATATACCTTATTTTGTCCTCTACTTCCTAGCATTATTTGACTGCCTCCTCATTCTGGTCGCATTATAGACTGAAAAACTGACCGCTGTTTCCATTCCTCGAGGCCATTCATCATAGCTTTCTCAGCTGTGAGGGACGGACTGTGTCCCTTTTGGAATTCCTAATATGAATTGATTTTTCTTGTCCATGTATTCATCATCTCTTTCAAAGTACTCCATTATACTTGTGAAGTATGATTTTGCTTCAGAAGAAATATGTTGATTCTTACCCAGGGTCATTTTTATCCTTTATTTCACTAATTGTAGTCTTCAAAAGAGCTGGCATTTTTTTCCTTGACAGGAATGTTAGGCTATACTGCATATACCTTAAGACTAGTGCTTTCTACCCTAAAGCAAATAAACAAATCAAAAAACACGATCAACATCACATTATCCATCTGCTACCAGAGCAGTACAAAAGAGAACAAACCACTTAGTTTTGCTATTTCATCCTCGAGTTCTATCAGAGCTCTTGGGTGAAAAATACCTGGTTCTGACAATTTATTGCTCATCTAGTCTTTTTCATAATGTCTTTCTCTGTCTCTAGTTTGAGACAGATTTTCTACGGAAGATGACAGGATCTTATGTGGGAACAACCTCCACCCCTTCTCTTATGGACATACTCTAACACTTGTCAGAGTTGGAGAAATGTATTTCCTGCCTTCAAACGCTAGTAGGTACGTTAATCTCTGAATGAGATTTCAGACAATCATGAAGGATAGGCCTTTATAATATCTATCATCTTATACTTACCATTTTTCAAGCTTGCAACACCTAGAGACTGAGCTGAATGAAGTGTCAAACGAACTCCAATATCTTGGATATAAGCCATTGTAGTCATAGGATAGATATTTGCTTGAAGAGGCAATTTGCTCATCGTCAGTCTGGGCTGGATCTGCAGTATGAACACGAACTTCAATAAAATACATTCTTTTTATGCATTTAAATTTCAAAGACCTTTTCAGACATTTATCCCATGTGCTTTAGAAGCACTGACTGACAACTGGCACCAAAGCACTCACTCAACTGTATTATTTAGCTTTTTGGAGATCTGTGGCTAAAATTACCACTTTGGAAATGATAGCTTCAATGTACTTTTAGATCAAAGAATATTTAAAAAGACCTGAAAGATTCATCAAGGGAACCTACAAAAAAGGAATAATCACAGTTATAGAATGAGAGAAAATTTTTGCTCCTCTAGAGAGCAAGCAGTGAATAGATTCAAGGTAGTAAAAAAGGAATTGTTGGTTCATAATAGGAACTTTTTAAAGTGCTAGTGGAATTCTTGAATGGTACATGACAAATGAGTAGTAGTATTAAAATTATTTTCATGTTTAAATATTCACTTTACTGTCCCCAAAATGCAGTACTACACACTAACTGGAAAAACTCAGCAGGTATGGTTTTAAATATATTTGTGAAATTATTTTTAGCAAGGAAGGAAGCTAAGGAAAAGAAAATTTTCTCTTTTGTATGTGCTGCAGACTCCAAGTTAAGAAAGTTACGCTGTATTTCATCAGATGCATTACCAATAGAACAAGTTATTACACTCTGAAAATCCACCACTTATTCTCACCACAGCAGCAAGCGGTTTTGTCTAGGTCTGAGTTGCTGGACCTTACGCACATCTAGCATTGTGCTACCCAAAGGGCTCTAACTAAATAAACAAGGCAGAGGAGAAAGAAGGCAGGCAGATATAGAAGCAACTACATGGTGACTTGTCATAACTTGCTGTACCACAATTCTTATGTTAAAAAGCATATAAAAGAGTATTTAGCAAATTCCTTGAAAGAAAACAGCTGATACTTCATTTAGTCTACATCAAATTTTATAATGGATACATTTTTAAAGCTATTCTCCTTTTAAATGATATGGGGAGATCAACATAAGGTTAATGTGATTCAAACTCTTCTCAATCTGAAGTATTAAGACAGTCAAATATTGAGAATCTAGGCTTTTTTGATTAACAGACAATAATTACCTGATATCCATTAAGATCAGTATAGAATCTATTTTGACTGTTTATGTCAGATGAAATTCTCATTGCAAGCTCACGATTATATTCTCCTCTAATATCCACAATATTGGAAACTTCAAGAGACTGGCCTTCCAAACCTAGATGAAAAAGATGCATTTAGAGTGTCTCAATTTGTAAAAGCAGTTGCCACACATTTAAGAATGACTGTGCTCCCAGAAGATCATGATCTAGTTTTCCCGTTAGCTTTCCTTTTCTGTTATATCTACCCAGATATTTGAAGCCAGTTCAGTTTCGTACCACACAATACAGCAGTACTCAATGAACGGACAGTCTGAGGCCTTCACTGAAGTGAAACAGAAGCAATGAATGCTAAAAACCAACGTGGGTTTGATAAATCAGCAAAACAATTTTCAAGTGCTGTCTTTAGCAGCACCTAACATCCTGGAGCAAGACCTAGCCATTCACTCCTCCCCTTGACTCTGACGTGGCTGTCGTCGTTCACAGACAAGAACGAAGTTACCGGCTTCTTGACAGTAAGTGTTCCACTGCGAAGGAAACCTGTCAACTGTTTTAACCAAAACAGGGAGAATCTTCCTTAAGGAGAGTGAATTCAAAAACTGCACACTGATATGACCACAACCAGGACATAAATCTTTGTTGACAAAGGAAAAAAAGATGCCCATTCATTAAAAGATGGATTAAGTATCTGAAAATGCAGATATGTTCAGTGAGATATTTTTCTACAGTGCCTTACAGTGAAAATTAAATACCTTTAATAATAACTTTTACAAACAGTTCAGGACACAGTCTGGACTGGAATCATGCTATCATTCAGCATGACTAGTCAACCGTTTCTGTAGTCTGATGGGACTAACAATTGTGAAAAGAATTCTGGCCAAACAGAACAAAGACATAAAATTTCTCCTTGTAGTGAGATGAAATTACACTGTGATTGTTGGATGGATTGTAAACAGAAGACAGTAGAAAGTGAGGGACTGATTAACAACTTAGTCCTTTAAAACTTGAAGACAGTATTTAAAAAAAAAAAAAAAAGAGATACTAAATACCTTTTTTCCAAGAGTTCACTATGTCAGCTCACAAACAAGACCCAGAGCATGATTGTCAGTTCAGGCACCTGAACTGTAAAATCTTTTGCAGAAGGACAAAAAAATCCTCAAATAAAATTCCTGCATTCCTAAGCAGGCAGGCAGAGGTTAGCACTGTGCCTTTTTCCTTCTACACATAAAGTTTTTAGATTTTTTTCATTGGTTCTGTTTGAGAGCATGTTGGATTAGTTTCCTTAGCATCTTTACTTTGCCAAATTCTAAACCAAACACTCTGAACCTTTACACAATGGGCTGCTGAATGTATCTGCCTGCTGAAATTTTTTTATGCTATTATTTAGTATGTAAAAGGCAGCAAGGGTTCAGATTTTGTCAGCTGAATGAGGATGTCAAGCTTTCCACATTTTTAAAAATCTGATTCCACCTGCAGCAGTATCAGCAATTGTTAAAATGTTAACATTTCTCAGTAGCTATTATACTACAGTGCTAAATGAAGAACATTCAGTTCAGGTAATTACTTCTATTTTCCCAGATCTAGTCTGGAAAAGGTAGATCTATAAGCTCCACTTTTGACACTCTCAGTCACAGATATTCCAGCTATTTTAAAGTAGGACTGTTAAAGCATAAAGACATTGAACAAGCATACAATATTTACAGTATGTATTTTTAAGATTACCAGACCACTAATTAAATTTTGGCTCTTTACTACTGCATAATTGGAGTTAATACAAAAATACAATTATGAAGATAATTAAGCTTCTGATAGAAAGATTAACAAAACCATGCTGATATCAAAACCAGATGCCAACGGAAGTAAAAGAAGTTAAAAATAACTCATTGGTCAATTACTGAACATAGTTGCCAAGCCAGAGTATTTGCCTGCTCAAAATCAACAGAATTCTAAAGCCAAAAGTGGAAGTGTTGTACCAAAATTGCTGAAGAAGCTGTAGGACATGGAAGTACTGTCCACAGTTCGTGAGCCACACGATCTGACTTTCCACCCCATGGCAAGCAGATAGGTTACAATAGGATTACCAGGTCTTTATTTTAAAAAAAATGTATGTATGTGTAAGCACACACATATTTATTTTTCTCCACAGCTTTGTTACTGTACATTCCTGGTACGACTTCAGGATATCTTCTTTTAACTGAAGTAATGCTATATAAATAGCTTCCCTTACAAAGATCAGGAAAGAGACCTCAGCAAAACAATTATGCAAAGTCATCAATTTTTAAACTCTGAAAAAGGCTGTCCTATGAAGAAATTAAAATAAAAACACATCATACAAGTAAATAGAGAAAATAAAGTAATTTCACCATTTTTGCTTGTAAAAGCTGGAAACAGGGTACAGGACTTCAGCATGATACTGGACAGGAAATGGTGTAAGTATTGAAACAGTGATGAATTAAAAATTGTCAACTAAAAGTGAAAAAAACTAGATAGTGAAATCATAAGTTCATACTTAATTTTGTGTTAGGCATTGGTAAGCAATTTTCACTAAAACTCGCTATCTTTGAACTGTGAAATGGAAGTATAATACTTCTGGTAGGTACTTACAAACAAATTAAAGAAAAGGGAGTATTACAGAGAAATGCATCCAAAAAACCAAACAACCTCACCCTAACTAAAAGAGCAATTTTTCAGGCTTTTTCTCTCCCCTTCACTACAATAAAAATCCTCCTTATATAAGAAGTTCCCTCCTTGCTAAGAAATTCTACTTACTGAAACCCACACAGCAAAGAAAGTTTCTTTTCACGTTTTTGGTAGCCTAGTACATCTTGACCTCAAGGTACCATTTTTTAATCTATGCCCTTTTTACATATTGGTCACATAAAACAAAAAATATAACCTTGATTATAAACATGTTTCCTCACGATCTTCAACAGCAAATCACTACAAAACATCGTTGTTGGTAATCATAAGGAATGTGATCTGGAGTTTGATCTGGAATTACTGTACCAGATGAGCTGGCATTCTAGCAACTTCAAAGCATACAATTAAGTCACTAAAAATGAGATATCTGAATGAATTTTTGTTCTAAAGAGAAATATATTCTAACTTACAAAAAAACCTAACAAATCAAATAGACCAGACCTGTGTGACTGTAAAGCAGGTATGCCTGGCAATACTATTTTTTAAACCTAAGAGCAATAAGGAAAAGAGAAAGGGGGACTTTCAAAGTAGGTATAGCTGCATTATTTGTTTTTGAAGGTGTTTAGAAAAATAATTAAATATGATAAAGAACATTTTAAAAATCAGGTAGATAATTTTGAGTCCTACAGTTAAAGTAACACTAATATAAACCATGTCTTGGTTCCTTTACATTTTGAAAATATTAGACACTGCTCTATTAGAGAAAAATTCCAGTAGAGTAAAAACACAAATAGATGAACAACTGAAAGTATGTGTTTTGTACTTCAATTACAAAAAGATACACTTCACCATTTTAAATTGAGTTTCTACAGGAAAATAAGTTTATACAATTGCACCATGATTTCCTCTCTCTTATGTTTTTCTCTAGCCAATTTAATCATCAAGTTTGAAAAGGTATACAGTTCCCAAACGCACTATTTTCATAGAATTTTCTTGGAAATCAGCCACTGAACAGTAGAGAAACAAAAAAATGAAAGCCTTACTGAAGGAAAAGCAAGAAAAACTGATATCAAAGTATGTCCTAAGGGTCAATAATCCGGTGTTCAGTGCCATTGCCTTTCAACAAACACAGCCATTCTGTCACAGATCTTCCACGCAGATAAAGGACATCAACAGGAAGCTCACATGTAACTAAAGCATGCCTACGGCTGTGGAGTAAACCAGACTTCCCTATTAGTGCCATTAACAAATAACTTAACATTCTTTGCAACTTCAGAGAAGATATTGTTGTAGCTTACCATAAGTTTGAAGCTATAAAAGAAACATTTTTACATAATCTCCAAGATATTTCTAGAAATTTTCTTCTCATTTTCATGATTTACAGCTACCTACAGCATTCAGTCGATGCAGTAAAGTTCAGAATACCTTGTAGGTAATTCATACTATAGAATTTCCTAATACTGAGAAGTATCTCCAACAAACTTGTTAAGCATGCCAGCTTAATGCCTAGCATGATGCTCAGAAAGGGATCATGGTATATTGGACCGAGTAAAGACTGATGAGTTCTGTGCTGGTTCCAAAGTGTATTTAAACATTAAGAAGATATATAGGATGCAAGACTGAAGTGATGAAAAATAACTGCTGAGAGAGACAGAATTTCACAACTTACCCTGAACTTTATACAGTCGCATGGTATGTGTAACATGGTGGAAAAAGCACACGACTTCTGAGAAAATCCTTCCATGAGCAACTCTTATGATAGGTGGATCTGTAAAAATATAAGGCTACAAAATGAAAATAGAAAGTTAGAATAATTATTTTTAAAGTGTTGCATAGAAGTGTCAATAAATCAAAGTATTTAATAAATATTAAATAGTATTTTAATTTTTTTTAAACTGTTCTATATCTAAGTCTAGTCTAAAAAGTGGGAATTTAAAAAATTACTCCTAATGTGAAATTCAGCAAATTCTCTTCAGACCCTCTTCCTTTAGCTAAAATTAGGATAACCCTCATCACATATTTCACAGGTATTGTATGAGGATTAATGGGTACAAGGCCTACAGACACACACAGTAATGTATTAATAATGCAGACATCTGGATTGAGCTTTTTTGCTAGCAAAATTATACTTGCTAACCAGTCATCACATACTGCAATTTCATAATCTGTGGCAGATGTTCTAACTGTCTGTATGATTTGCCCAGTTTAAAATATCAGTTGCACAGAAGAAAGCTACCTCTACATTGTCTTCTGCATCAGTTTGCATATCCTTTTGAAAATTAAAGGGGAAAAAGCTTTTTCTTCATCAAAAGCAGCAACAGTTGCCAGGGAAAACTCCTGGAATACAAGGTAGAGCTGGGAACCATTAAGAAACCTCAGGAGGGACACTGGCTTCTTACTAATTTCTCAAAGGCTAGCAGAGATTTTGCATATCCATAGTCAAACCAGATAAATGCAAATTATTTCTCCATGCAGTCACAGTATTTTGAATCTTGGATAAGCAAACAATGATTTTTTTTAACAGTTGATCCCAAATGGAACTGCATACACTGTACAGTAATACATGGATGATTACAAACGTAAAAAGGGGTTAATAGTAAGCATGTGCAAAGTCAAAAGTGAAAATACAACACATGCAACTACTAATATAGGGCAACTGCAATAAATAAAGACTTCACTCAAAAAAACCCCAACAAAATACTTCAAAAATGTGTCATTCAGAGGGATCTAAGCAGAAAACTCTTAAAAGGTGGCTGTCGTCCTCCTCTATGTACCAATGTCATAACAAAGACTGTGTTCTTGCTTCCCAAGCAAGGAAACAGAAGATCAAATGTATCTTGAGGAAGAGAGGAAGTCAAGATGATATACACACAGACATGTCAAAATAGAACAAGCAGAGGTACATACAGTCCAATCTTCTTCTTTGAGCACATAATTATCATATTGTATAAAAAAAGAACCTGAAAGAAAATTTCAAAGTCTAAATAAAGCCTGCCTTTCTAATCACATTTATTCTTAGTACTTCAGACAGAAAACTAATAAAAACCTTGCCAGAACTCCAAGAGGCAACTCTGCAGCTACCAACTACAGGAATACTTTGTACAGGAGGAATCTGGTAGAGGAACCGTATCTACTTACACTTTGCTAAGGTGGTTTGTTTTAGGGACAGGTATTTTACATCTTATGGCAGTATTTTCTCCAGTTACTCAGTACAAAACCCCAAATAAGTCCAAAAGACTGTTTCCTTAAGGGGTGGCATGAAAAAAATGATACCAATGGACAAGTGTTATCTGTTATGTAAAATACATTTGCTAGCTGAGAAATACAGGAGGATTTTTAGGTATTAGGAGGGAACGGAAGCCAGGTGAATTAATATGCTGGGATAAAAGAAATGTGAAGACCAGATCTTAGGTTAGAATTTGAGTTGGCTTTTTGGATTCCCTTTTTTTCCATGAAAAACTGCCAGGATCAATAACTGTAGACTGGATCGTCCCCTTTCTTCTGGCAGAAGAGATCAATATCTATCTGCTTATCTATCACACACAGGTAGAGAAGACAAACTCATTTAACTTGTGACTACATGCTTCTAGAAGCATATGTTCAGATAAAGATCCCACAGAGGAACTGGATTACTGACAGTAAGGTGGAATAATCAAAAACTGCCAAATCCTACCTGCAGGGTAGGGCAGCATGAAGATCCTCAGGTTAGCAATGAGGGACTGAAACAGAAGCTGAAGGGGGTCTCAGAAAATGAACTGAGAAACTGAGGTCTTCAGGCGCACATACCCTCACCAATTATTACCAAGGAGAGTACTACTTACACGAACAACAGCCTGCCAAATACGTTCTGTTAGCAAAGAGACACCTTCTTCATAGGCTTATTTCTGTTGTTTGCAAAAACATTTCTCACTACAGCTGTCACTGGAGCTACCCAAGACCAAACCATCAAAATGGAGAGATGCTGGGTGAGTGACAAAGGAATGCAAAAGGCTGTGCACAGTAACAACTACTAAAAATAAAATAAAATAAATAAAAAATAAAAACCAAAAAATACATTGGAATAAACCTGTTATTATAAAACTTATTATCTGTTAGTATAAAGCCTGATGGTGACGTTGACAACTACCAAAATACATTGTTCCCATACAAGCAGAAAGCTGAAATGAGATACATTTAACAGGTCTCAGATTTTGGGATATTGTCACAAACAGCAAGTTCACACAACAGAGTCCTCAAGCTGCGCATGTAGCCAGATCAGCTCCCCAGCTGAAAATAAAGGTGACCTTACCTTTACAGAAAGATAAGGTGATAGGAAAGAAGAGGAATAAAGCGTAATTTTGCAGATACTGTCTGAAACCTATGAATTTCTTTAAATCAGAATCTGCGATTCTACTAGCACATGCATTGATAGAAACGTATCAAAACCAGTTTTCAAGCCCTTAATTCAGACACAGTGCAGGGAAAAGGTACAAAGGAGGAAAGACTTAAAGGCACATGTTGTCGACATGTGGTTTTGGGGATTAGGCAAATTCTTTCTGGTACAAAGAGTAGAGATACAATATATACTCAAGTTCTCTGAGATGCCTGTTGCTTCCCGATTGTTGGTCACACAGGAAAAATGAAGAAAAATACGGTACTGAGAACAGGGAAGCCTCCTAATTCTTATTTAGTGCTTAGAAAAGCACTAATCCTAGAAAGTGATTTCTTGCTAGTCATCTGGAGACATACTGAGTTCAGAACCTATGAAGAGATTATTGACCAGGTTTGCCATACTGAAAGCATTCCAATGAATCAGGCTTTTAAGCAGGAAATCATCATTATGCATTGAATGTTCAATTATTCGAATATCATTGTAAAGATCCTTGGTGAGATGCACAGAAGCCTGTGAAATGATCTTGGTCCTGGCTCTGAAATATAATGATGCTTTTGATGTAAAAGTCTGACTAAGGTACAGAAATAGGCCTCTTAGATACAAACCACTTTCCTTTCTAAGTGGAAGGCACAATGATTGAGATATTTGCAAACTGATTGGACAAAGTCTTGGTCTGAATTCAGTATTTACTCAGCTTTGAGTGGGAGCTTGGACTAAATGACCTTCCAGCATGAAGGATTATAAGATTACTGAGACCTTAAATTAGGAATAAAAAAACCCCATTGAGTCTCATATCCAGTTGTAGTCCCAAGACTCCAATTCCTAAACAGTTAAACTGAAAAGTCTCTGTAAAAAATCTGTTCTCCCTCAACTCCACCAGAATGAATTCTACTGTACAAGATTCAGCAGCCTGCTGTGGCAGGTTTTGTTGAGCCTGGAAAGCAGCATTTTCAGAAACAGGATAACAGAACTAGGGGTCAAAGGGTCCAGAAACCATTTTGCAGTACTCATGTTCAAGAGAAATATCACAACCTCCCCT
The DNA here is from genome assembly GCF_000690775.1 of Eurypyga helias. NCBI lineage: Eukaryota > Metazoa > Chordata > Aves > Eurypygiformes > Eurypygidae > Eurypyga > Eurypyga helias. Next base: position 43,135 of record NW_010237803.1, read on the forward strand.
TGAAGGAAGGAAGAGAAGGGAAAAAAAAAAAAAAGAACTAGAAATCTTGGAGCAAAATAATAACCTATAGCTCCCTAGGGTATCTTAAAATACTTGGCATCAAATCAGGTGCCACAGGGCGGAGATAACTGGAGAGGCGCCTTCACCTAAAGGTTTACTGGCTTGCACAGAAGTTGGCATGGTGCATTGCAGCTTGAAGGCATGAAGCATGGGCAGTAAGCCTGGCCTCTTGTAGTCAAGTGAAGCACTACTAACCATCTTAGTGTGGCCTAGAAATTTCTGGCAGCACAGCACGCTGTTGGTGTGGAAGTCAAACAAACTATGCCCAGAGGAAAGTTTTATAACATGGACTGAATTGTTCTTGATATGACAGATTTTGAATAAGAACTCAAGACAAAGCGTTTTAGAAAAGTTGCTTCTCACTAGCAGGTTACCCTCAATTTGGCAGGGTTTGAGATTAGACTGGGCTTTGGGCGGGGCCAGGAATAATAAAAAAAAAATAAATCCAATAGTATGAGACCTTGAAGTCTGTGTTTTAAGAATTACCTGACAGAAGACAGAGAGTTGTCATTTTAATAGTTTTGTCTGCAAAACCAACCCCAACAATGTGTGGGGCAGAATTTTAGATGACAGTTTTGATGTTTGAGGAAAATACAAAGCACCAAGGAAAGAACAGACACTCCAAAGGCAGCTGATTCTTGAGCATTGTGAGCACCCTCCAGGTAATGGTGCTTGGGTACTTATCTCTTCCTGTTATCAGACATACAAAAACAGAGGGAGCATTAAAAATAAGGATACTATGCTTGAATGAGGATGTTCTGCCTTTTTGAGAGGGAAGATCCGGAGATGAATACTGTGTGAAACTCTAAATGGATAGTCTCTCTCCATTTTGGCAGTGGAAAATCCCACTCTCACTTAAAAAAATGCGGAAAGATACATAAAATCCCTTAGGTTTGAAGGCCAAGCATACAGATAACTCGGATATGTGCTCTTCTCTGAGAAGTAGAGGCAACAGGTAATCGTGAGAGATTAAAAAAGGAACTGGCATGAGAAGTTACTTGAAGCTAGCAGCACTGCTGCAGCTATACAAGTCAGAGATCATCATCAGTAAAGGAAGTTCAGCCATGAAGATCATGAAGATAAAAACTGAGGAGTAAAAAAGAGAAAAGCTCTAACCCTAGAGAGACTCCACAGGATAAAAAAATTATATCTCTTTTCTTATACAATTGTTAGTACCTAAGTATCTAGAACAACCAGTACATACATGTACACAGATGCCTGAGGGAGAATCACGATTCTCAGATTGGTTACACCAAAAAAAGTCCACTTTGATTCTGAAAAATTGATTTGTGAAACAACAAAATGAATGACTCACATTGATCCCACAAAAATCTGACTCTTTGGAAAAAACTGCTTTGTTCTATTCCCTATTAATACCAGCTAGTAAGTAGGTCATCACATATTGACTTGTCTTGAATACACAGAAGAAAATACAGACATTTAACAGTTCGAAGTTTATTGAATACTGACTTTCTTTTTCTGCCCAGATCTAACGATCTAACAGATTTAGGGAGCTGGCCATCCTTCAAAATATCACAAGAGGTACAAAGAAAAAGCATTCTGCTTATGAACGGAAAACATATTTGTATCTGTTGTGAGCTCCAAGGAAGTCCCTTCCTTACAAATCTTGAAAATGTTGTCTCTTGATAATGTTGTCAATAAGTTAAGCAGCACCAACATTTAAAAAAAACTTAAGACAATACCTGTCTTTTTCCCTGGCACCTTGTTTGTATTCTGTTTTGCAGAAAATACAAAAACATGGTGGGAGCACTGCCTCATGTTCAGAGCTGCTGCATGGAGCCTCTGCTCTTGTGTCCTTGCCCTGAGCTACTTTTACATTTCAGAGACAGCAGGGACAGAATCATCCATGGGCAAGAATCTATGCCACAACCACAGAGACTTTTCTTACTGGAGGCTGCCTAGCTGCACATGGCAATGTTTGCCATCGTGTTGCAGAGCCATAAATCCACCTATTCTTTCTGGAGCAGTGACGAAGAGTTATTGGTGTTTGGTGTACCTTCTGTTCAATACCGCATAAATCACTGTCATTAACCCAGGTCTCTGCGGGTGTCCAACTGACGCCCGGTACAAGAGGCTCACCACTTCTTAGCAAGAACGCACTCTCTGCAGTACTCCAGGCTGGTTTTAGATCAGACATAAAGACGACTAATCCATGGAACCTCTTGAGAGATCCAGGTCTGTGTGTATTCTAGTACACAGACCATCACCTGTAGAAAACATGACCTCCACTCGTAACAGCCTACTGATGATCAGAGCTGTATTCTGTGTGTTACGTGTTCTAAACCGACACAGCTTTAAGTCATGGCCTGCAAACCTAGCACCTTAGAGAATCGTTTCCAAAATTAAACTGGCAGAAGAACCCAAGACCAAAAAGGCTATAAGAACTATAGTAAGACAGACAATTTCTGCGTATTGCAGAACTGAAAAGAAAGGAACCAAGAACCAAAAGACTTAACAGCCAGTTAAAAAAAAAGGCAGAGAACACATAACTGTACTCAGACCTGAGAAAAATGACCCAGCATGAAAGGCAGTTATTTTTTGCAAATCTTGAAGTAATAGAGTAAGAGGGATAGGAAAAAAAATACCTAGGCAAAAATCAAGAAAACTCCCTCTATCCTATCACCACTCCACACAAGCCTTAGAAAATGTGACTAAATCCACCTCACACTGAGAACCCTGAAGAGATGGCATTTCTTTTAAGACAGAAATCATTAGTTCAGACTGGTTTAGAAACTACTATAGAATTACATTGTTATTCCCAGTGGGACAACCTAATTAATGTTATTAAAATGCAAGCCAAATGAGCCTTATGGTATATTAATGAAGCAGAATTTTTAGAAGTATCATGATTTCATTTTTATTGTATAAAAAGTTAAAAGCTGAACACATCAGCCTTTTTAACATTAACTAAAAATGCACTTTAATTTCATTTTTCAAAGTTCAGTATGTACCTTATTTTCTGTTTGCAGTTACGTGACACTTTCTGTTTCAACAACAGCATTTTGATACGTATAGACTTGTTCAGATTATTTTTATAAAGCAAGTAATTAATAAATTAGATTTAGTGATTATTGGGTTTTTTATAAAGAAAAGCTTACGTAGCATTTAAAATAAAATTAAAGTGTGACCATGCAGCTGATGAAAGGTAAAAATGAAAAAAAGCAAGAGATATTGTTCAGCAATCCATGGATCAAAAAAACTGGCATCTAAAAATTAAGAATAAGTGAACCCCATTGAACATAACTGATGCAAACAACTATGGGACTACGTTTAGTAAATGGTTTAAACATGTCAACTTGCAGAACTCAAAATGGGTGTTCCTACGAGAGACTGTTAAAAGGAAACTGTCCACTTCCAGACTGATATACACATATAACAAAACAAAAAAACCCCAAACAACAAAAAATGAACAAAACACCCCCAACAAACAAACAAAAAAGTCCAAACAAATAACAACCAACCAACCAAATCACGCTTGCTTATTTCCTGAAGTGGTAAACACAGAACTCCCAGTTTGCCTTATGCATGCAACTTCTTTCCCCATGAGAAACCGGACAGAAGAAATACACTCCAAACCACCTAGCTTCTTAAAAGTGTTCATGATTTTATCATTTGCCTTCTGAAATATCAGTTTTCCAGGTCCAAAGGTGGTAGATTCCATATAATGACTACATCAGTGTAAGAACACTGTCATTTCTGAATTTCCAATTTGAAAACCAAGAAGAGTATGCTGTTGCCCTCCACTAATTACAAAACTAAAAATACTAATAACCCTAGAAAACTAAATCAGAACAGCTGCTTGCTACTTCATCTTTACATTCATCAATTGGGACTCAGTATCTTAACTACTATATTAAACTACATTTGATAGTATCAGGTACAAAAATACTACACCCTGATCAGAAAGCTCCTCATTCACAATAAAATAATCTTAATGTGCTGGTTTTGATTGGGAGACAGTTAATTTACTTCCTGGTAGCTGGTATGGAGCTGTGTTTTGGATTTGTGCTGAAAACAGAGTTGATAACAGAGGGATGTTTTAGTTACTGCTGAGCAGGGATTACACAGAGTCAAGGCCTTTCCTGCTTCTCACACCACCCCACAAGCAAGGAGGCTGGGGGTGCACAAGTTGTTGGGAGGAGGGGACACAGACAGCTGACCCCAACTGACCAAGGGATATTCCATACCATATGGTGTCATGCTCAGCGTATAAAGCTGAGGGAAGAAGGAAGGGGGGGATATTTGAAGTGATGGTGTTTGTCTTCCAAGTAGTGTTACATGTGTTACACGTCCTGCTTTCCTGGAGATGGCTGACCACCTGCCTGCCCATGGGAAGTGCTGAATGAATTCCTTGGTTTGCTTTGCTTGAGCGTGCAGCTTTTGCTTTACCTATTAAAAACTGTCATTATCTCACCCATTAGTGTTCTGAGTTTTACTCTTCTGATTCTCGCCCCCATCACACCATGTGGGTACTTAGTTGTCAGGTGGGGTTGAACAATGGCACTCAAGAATTAGAAAAGTGATGAAATGAATCATTATGTCCTACCTACACATTTTCACCATAGGAGCGAAAGTCAACTTATTTTGTTGATGTGAATGGTCACATCTCACTGGATTTCTTGCAAGGGTAGCATCTTATTTAAGTTTTTTGGCAAATCATAAACATCCTGCATATTTTTACACTTACAAATCAATGCTGTGTTTTTAATCAAATCTATGGTTATGAAGCATGAGGTTCTGCCAATCATTTCAATAACTGATGGGATTATTTCTAGCCACAGAGCTGGATTTAAATGTTGGGGAAAACTTGCTCTTCCAATCTATATTTGCAGAATGCTTCGAGGTACTTCAAGATTAGAATCTCTCTGCAAACGAAAGATTTACCTTGGCATCTCCATCTGGTAAGAAGAGATAAGCTCCACTTTTATCCCGGTTACTTGTAGTTCCATACCAGGCAAACTCCACCTTCATTGGATGATTTTTGCCATCTTCTTTGGTATTTATTTTCTAAGGACAGAGAATCATGTTGGAAATAGTTGACACATTTAGATTTCAGTGAATAAGAACCTAAGTTCTTAGAAAAGCAAAACACAGTGTTTTGAAATGCAACACACCTCCAGTAATCCAGACATTCCAGAAAACCACAGTTTCATGTAAGAATTTTCTAAGATTATATTATCCACAGAATTCTGTAACTCTTTTATCTTGAAAAGTCTGTCTGGCTTCTCTTGCTTACTATTCCTCATGTATATATCATAGTCTGCTAAAACCGCTTCTGAACTCTGAACCTCCAAAAGCTGGTAAACTCCAAGTCCCAGAGGTGGTAGATGAGCCACAAAAGTGATCTGTTGGGAGAAAGAAGCAGCTATTGTTAAAAACATTAAGGTACCAACTTTTTACACAAAATCTATGCACAGAGTAACTCCTTTTGCTAATTTTAGGATGGCTGGGGTTTTTTTTTCCAAATTCCGTAAGTTAATATGAAATTGCAAAAGACATTCCAAAATTAATAGCTGAAGCATATTAAGAAAAATTAGCAAACAAAAATGTCTCTGCCACTAATTTGTTTAGCATCAGATCACTCTTGCATTAATGCAATAATGACACTGAATTTTGTTAATATAGGATAGTAGCTGTGATGTGCAGTTTTGAGGCTATTTGCCGTGCATTAAAGATGCATGTGTAGCTTATAAAGCGCACAGAGACCCTGCTTATCACTTAAGCTGCATTTTAAAATCCACAAATTTAAACAGGAAATAAAAGGCAACTATCTCATTTTTAGTCTCTGGTTATTTAGGAGCTATAATCTGCACTGAACAGTAATATACAAGGTAGCTCTCCAAGGCAATTTGCTTAGAATCTGAAGTACAGATAGGTAATTTTATTTCATCTTCAGGCAATTCCCACACAGTGTTAATTATTGTACTAGTTTTGGCTGGGACAGAATTAAATTTCTTCATAGTAGCTCATATAGCATTATGTTTTTATATCAACAGTGTTGATAGCACAGGGATGTTTTAGCTGTTGCCGAGCACTACTTTTGCAGCATCGAGCCTTTTCTGTTTCTCACACACACCCAGCACTGAGCAGGCAGTGGGTGCACACAAGTTGGGAGGGATACAGCTGGGAAAGCTGACCCCAACTGACCAAAAGGATAACCCAGACCATATGGCATTGTGATCAGCAATACGAACTGGGAGAAAAAGAAGGAAGGGGGACATGGGGAGTTATCTGTACCCAAGTAACCGTTATGAGCGATGGAGCCCTGCTTTCCTGGCGTTGGTTAAACACACCTGCCTGACCATGAGGAGGAGTGAATTAATTCCTTGTTTCACTTTGCTCCCATGCACAGTTTTAGGTTTATCTATTAAACTGTCTTTATACCAATCCTCGAGTTTTCTCACTCTTACCCTTCAAATTCTCTCCCTCATCCCACCTGGGGCAGTAAGAGAGCAGCTGTGTGGGGCCAAGTTGCCTCCTGGTGTTAACCCTGTGTTGGGTTTCTGGAGGGAGGGGGATTGGTAGTGGGGAAAGGGCCACAGGGATGACTCTTGTAAGAAGCTTCAAGAAAAGCTCCCCACATGCTGAGGGGAAGAGTAAGCAAGCGCTGCCTGGGCATTTATTGCCAGCTGCGCCTAAACCACAACAACCCACAACAATTATCAATAATTATCCCGTTGGAAGACAACTGACAGACACTTATGGAATTATCTTCACAGGAATGTTACTCTGAAACAAGTTCAATTTGGCACCCAAGTCGAAAGGACTCAGACTAAGAATGTAAGCCTGAAAGTAAAAAGACAGAGCTTATATAGTATTACTATATCACTAAGAACTGAACAAAATACAGTTTCTGATGTGTAGACAACTGTTTATAATGAAGCATGACTCAAAGATTCTCAGAAACATTGTTTAAAACCAAAAACAAGAGGTAGACTCAAAGTCATGTGTCTAGAGTACAAGAGTAGTGGAGATTACTATCCAGCCTCTACACATGAAAGACAAAATAAGAAAATAATCAGCATCTAACTGCTTAAGCCATTGCACTTACAAAGCCTTCAAGCTGGAGTGCTTGAGCACGTACAGACAATGTCACTGTGTGTATGGACTATCACTTGAATGAAAAAGCAGCTTTGAAAAGGTGGGGGAAGACACACAGTATCCAGTATTTTCTGTTCATGCAGCGGAAATTGACCATTTAAATATAATACACCGTATCATGAAAGTTTAATAACTTTTTGGTTTAAGAAACATTAATGCTTAACATATATATTTAGGGTTTTTTTCTCCTTAAAATGACTAATTAATGGCATTATCTGCAGAGGACAGAATTGCCAATATCTGAAGTATGCTACCACTTTTCTTCAACTGTGAAGCTGGAGTATCTGTGAAAAAATACTTCAGTGCTTTTTACTTAAAGTAACGTACCTGATATGCTTCATGTGATACTGTAGTTGCTCCATTCCAAACAGCACTAATCTGGACAGTAACAGGTTTTCCCAAAGGAGATAATACTTTAACTCTGGGTGAATTTACGTTGACCGAAACGACTGAAAATCGCTCTTGTTCCGTAGGATTATATAGCAATAGATACCTGTAAAACATATTTACCAAATTATCTTTTGGCAAACAAGCTTCCTTGTTGAAGTTTAATATTACTGCACATAAATTTTACATACAGAGCATTAAAACAATGTTAAAACAACAGGTACATACCACAACAAATAAATATGCAAAACATAACCAGGAAACAATGGATATTTAACATCAATTCTTCGCAGATCTTCTTTTCTTAATGCTATTATTTTTCCAAGCAATTTTGATAATACCTTGCAATAAAAATACATCAATTTCCCATCTAAACTACTAAAGAATTGCTACTAACAGTGAAAGCAAAATTGAGATATTTAAGGGCATTTTAAATGTATTTTTCAGGCTGAATTCTTAGATTTGTAGAGTTGTTTTCCCTTTAATTTAGAAACAACAAAGTAATGAACAAAACCTGCTGTATACACATATCTGATATATGTTCTGTAAACTAACTAGGTTCTCTCTGCTATAAGGGAAAATTCAAAATTATTAAAATCATAGTTTACCAAAATTCCCTGAGGCAACTGTCTGTGTATACACTGAAATCTTTTTATTAGGTATATATGGAATAACTGATTTTTATGTAATCTTATACCTGTTCCTCCATTTAAACACAGATTAAGTTACTAGCCAAAAGAATCAGACCTGAAACTGAACAGAGCAACTTTATTAAGTCCATATATATATTTTTAAAATTATTTTCATATGAGCTAAGTTATAGAATTATAAAATGATACTAGAACATTTGTGCCTCATGAATCTCTGGGGCTATTGTTGTACTTCTTGACTTTTCATTGTCACGCTCAAAGGTGCACTATTTACAACTGTTCCCTGAAGTTTCCCTCTGCTCATTTCACCCTCAAAAAAAAAAAAGTGTCTTTAACTATGGAAAATGTTCTTGACAAAGTTTCTAATAACTTCTTAGATACACAGCAGAATAGATATTCTATCTTCAACCTCCCTGACCCTTCACACTGTAAAACAGGTTACTTCTTCATGAAATTTTATCTTTAATCAGTTGCTATGTATCCACTTCTTACTTATCAAATCAATCCTTCAGCATTTATCCTAACTAGATTCTCCTCATTCTCCGCTTTTATGCAGATTCCTCAGGGTTCTGTCAGTAGTTTTCTTTCTTTTCTTTCACATCTTAACCTTCATATTCAATTACCAACTTCACAGATCAAAATGTTTCATATAGAATTGTCTACTTCCACCAAACTGGAAATCTCATTGTGTTACTCAGGTCTTGAACTTACATATCACCGGTAGCTTGAACCTCTCTCCATAATCTCATTCTGACTGTAAGTCTTCCAGATTCCTTACCCATATACTTAGTCACTCTGTGCTCCCATGTTGCCAAGCCTGGCACTCAGTACAACTAAGGTCCTGCCACTTCCATAGCTAAACCCTTTAATCTAATTTCCCAACATTAGCTCTAAACAGACTGAGGATAGCCCTCTTTCACACACATGCCAGAGGAGAGCAAGGTCCCCTTGGTACCATACATTCTGGAAGGCAATGAACAAAACTGCTGAGATGATACTTCGAAAATAATGAAACAGCAAAATTCAAGGCAAACTGCTTAGAGTTAATAAAGAAGTACAAACGTAAGTCTTCATTCTGAGAAAGGGCTTCTACACATTTTGTGTTAAGTCACAGGCTAAGTTAATCCACCAATAAACTGTGAATGCAAACAGACACAAGGAAAATTATTCTTTCTTCTCACCACCGTTGAAAAATATCCCCTACCCTCCTTCCACCCTGCCCTTTTAATTTTTTTTTTTTTTTTGGCAACACTATTCTAATTTTATCAAATGCCGTTTTGCTCTATGGATACTCAGAATCATTATCAATATTAGCCAGGCTACCATCTTCCCCTTATCTTTTCATTGGTTCCATCTTCCACTCTGCAACAAACTTAGGCTGTTTATCTTCAATTTCGTAGCCCTTCACTGCTACCCTACAACCTCACAATCAGTAGGAAAGGTCAAATCCAACTTCTCAGTCAAACACTTTTTCAAGACCTCCTCATATACCGTGAACGAAGAGTGTAAGAACTCTGTCAGAAACAATATAGAGCTTAGAGGTGATTCAACACCAAAGCTCAGAATAAATCATCATTCTTACCCATCAACAGAAACTTACAAAAATCTCTTATTTATTCTTTCTATATAGTGGAATTCCTCAGTTCTTATGTTCCCAAGTAAAGTGCTAGTTTGTGGATACAGTTCATTGACTAATGCTATACATCCTCACTAAATTTAAATTATCTGCCAAACAAAGAACATATTCATGTAAAAATACTTCCAAAAACTTTGTTCACCTTCCCATTGATATAAACATGTTACACAACTTTAATTATTTGCATGACAAATTTACCTATGACAAAACCCCTTAGGAACTGCCACATTACCATTATATTTCACCAGACTATATATATTTTTTAATATTTGGATACAAAGCTCTTGTACCAAGGTATGTATATTTTCTACCTTCCTGAATTAATGTATTGTAATTGCGTTGTGTGTGTGTAGAGTAATAAGGCAGTCCGATGAAACTACTAATGACAGAGCAGATTTCCAGCAGCTGAAATGCAGGAATTTTGCCTAGGTGCTAGTATTTTGTTATCAAATTATA